>NC_134354.1:640395808-640667362 GCF_048569485.1 Anomaloglossus baeobatrachus
CTCCTGTGTATGGAAGGGGTTCAGAGAACCTGTGAGGTCCGGAGAAAAATGACAAGGTTAAGGAGTCAAAGGAATTCCCAGGATTGATTTCCGCTGTGACGTGGCAGACAGGAGGAGGGAATCCGAGCATCTACAGTAACGTGACTGGGAGAAACTCGAACTCTGTAGTCGGGTACTGGGTAATCATTGCAGTGAATCATGGGGAGGAGAACCCCCATGGGGGAGGGCTCCTGAGAGACAAAAAAGGCACAAGACCTGGGATGTATGACCTGGAGTGGGAGAAGGAAGGCCCTTTCGAGGGAGACCTCAAGAAGGGCTCGGACTAAGTCGTTGGCTTAAGCGCTAGCCGACCAGGGGAGGGACGCCTATTCCTGGAAGTTGGCAAGGAAGATGGGAGAATGACGGGAGAAAGAATAAAACATTCTTAATATTATTCTAAAACGCGTCATCACGTCATAACTAGAAGTGACGACGAGTGGAAGGAAATGAGCGAGAATATGTGAGTCTAAATGGTCTGGCAGGACCTCTGCTTGAAAAGTGCAGGGATGCACAAGCGGCTAAGACCAAGCGGTGGAAAGCGGACATGGAATCTGGTATGGCGGAGACTACAGAGAGATCTAGCATATCTCCAAGAGCCATCTAGAATGGCTACGAGGGAAGTGAGGCAGACCCGGGACAGAGGAAAAGAAGACCCCTCTTGGCCTGAAACTGAAGCAGGTCATGTCTAGGTGTTGGCGAAGACCACTCGCTGTAGTGTCGAGTGTTCGGGTGGAAACACCCAGTGGCCTGAGTAATCAGGGCTCCCTGGAGGATTCTGTTGCGGAAAGAGGACAGAAGACAAACATTGGAACCTACAACCTGTCCAGAAGAGTGAGCCCAATGACTTGGCCATCAGGATACTAGAAGTCCCTTGGGGAGACTGGTCCTCCGTGGAATCGATGATTGGACGCTCCTGTGTCTGGTTCTTAACTTCATCTGTTGACTGAGAAGGGACTGAGGAATCTGAACTCTATCTGAAAGAGAGAGAATGTAAGTAACGACCTATGGATTTGGATATGTACAGTACCTGGCCGGAAACCTAGTGGAGGGCGCAGCCAAGGCTGGTCTAAGCCAAAAAATAAGCGGATACCAAAAAATACTATGAACCACCCGAGGAGGGTGGCAGGAAGTAAAAAAAGAGAATTTTGTTTACTTACCGTAAATTCTTTTTCTTATTTTTCCGTCATGGGAGACCCAGACCATGGGTGTATAGCTTCTGCCTCCGGAGGACACACAAAGTTACTACACTCAAAACGTGTAGCTCCTCCCTCCCAGTATATACACCCCCTGCTAGCCAGTCCTAGCCAGTTTAGTGCAAAAGCTGAAGGAGGACATCCACCCACAAGAAGAGACAGAGTAAAAACCGGAAGAACCGGAACCTCTGTCTACAACAATAACAGCCGGTGAAGACACCGGAACAAGAAACCTGCCAACAGGCAATAGGGAGGGTGCTGGGTCTCCCATGACGGAACTATAAGAAAAAGAATTTACGGTAAGTAAACAAAATTCTCTTTTTCTTTATCGTTCCTATGGGAGACCCAGACCATGGGACGTTCCAAAGCAGTCCATGGGTGGGAATAAACAGACAACTGAGAAGCAGGCAAAACCTAACTTCACAAATGGGCGACAGACGCCTGAAAGATGCGTCTGCCTAAGCCCGCGTCTGCCAAAGCATAAGCATGGCTTGGATAGAGCTTCGAAAAAAGTATGCAGACTAATTCGAGCTGCAGTCTGACAGACCTACTGAGCCGTAGCCTGGAGCCTGAAAGCCCAAAAGGCACCGACAGGTCTGATCAAATGTGCTCTGATCCCCGGCGGGGAAGGCACTTGAGTACACTTGTTGGGCCTCGGAAATGGCCGACCTAAGCCAACGACCCAGGGTCGGCTTAGATGCCGAGAGACCGCTACGCTGACTAGCGGTCAGCACCAGAGAGAGGTGCACTGCTTAATAACGGCGGTGCAAGACACATAGATCCGGAGCGCCCGCACCAGATCCAGGATATGCAACGCTTTCTCAAACTATGAACAGGAGCCGGACAAAAGGAAGGCAGGAAAATTGCCCCGGATAAGGTGGAAGCAGTAACCACCTCAGGGAAAAAAGTCCGGAGTCGGACGGAGACCACCTTGTCTTGATGAAAAAGGCCAAGAAGGGGGTGACTCCGAGAGAGTACAGCTAGAACTCTCTGGCGGGAAATTATAGCCACTAGAAGACTACTTTCTGTGAAAGATGAAACAAAGAAACCTCCCTAAGAGGCGCAAAGTGGGGGTTTCCGGGAACCGGGAGGACCGGATTAAGGTCCCAGGGCTCCATAGGCCGCAGGAAAGGCGGAATAATGTGAGATGCGCCCTGAAAGGAGCGCACCGGAGCCAGCCGGACGATACGCCGCTAGCACATACTGACAGAGCCGAGACCTGTCCCTTATGAGGGATAGTCCTAGCTGTAAACCGGACTGTGAAAGAGACAGGAGGGTCGGCAAGGCTAAAAAGGTCAAAGGACACTTTGAAGCTCGAGTCATAGCGGAGATGACTTCAGGAAGGATACCAGAAGTCGCCAAGATCCAGGACTCAAGATCTACGCCGTCAATCTGAGAATCCAGAATTCTGACGGAAAAAACGGACCCTTTTGAGAAAAGGTCTGAACGGTCCGGAAGATGCCATGGCAATCCAACGGACAGAAGGAGCAGGTTAGGGTACCAAGCCTGCCTGGGTCAGTCTGGAGAATGAGAATGACCCGACGGCCCCCTTAACTGATCTTGCGCAGGACTCTGGGCAAGAGGTAGAGACGAAGCTGGGATCAAACATGAACCAGTGTGCCTACCGCAATGGACCACGGTTGGACAGCTGAAATAGTCTGCCTCGCAGTTTTCACATCTAGGATGTGGGCTGCGGATATGGTGGACTAGGAGTCCCTTGTCCACTGAAGAATGATGAGCCGCCAAGATTGCCAGACGGCTGAATGTCCCGCCCTGGAAGTTGATGTAGGAAAACGCTGTCACGTTGTCCGACTGGACTCGAATGTGCCTAGCCGCCAACAGATGGTGAAGGCTTAGAGAGCTAGAAATACAGCTCTGATTTCCAGCACATTGAACCAGAGGGCTGAATCGGACAGAGTCCAAGCGCCCTGCGCTCCACGGTGGAGATATACTGCTCCCAAGGCGGAAAGACCAGCACCCTGGTGAGGATCACCCGGGACGGGGCTAGGAAGGAGCATCCCTGAGACAGAGTGGCCGAAACCACCACTGCAAGGAGTCCCTGGTCAGTGGCGAAGCCACCACTCCGAGAAGGAGGGAGGTCGCGTGTACAGCGGAAACCCTCCAGTCTCAGAGGACGCAGGAGAAACTGGGCAAGGAATCGCTTCCATTGACGCCACCGTCTGACCAGCACCTTATTTGGTGTCTGATAGAACGACGTCGACCCGGAGGGACTACTGATCGACTAAGAGCAGCTTCACAAGTGCCGACAGAGTCTCGAATTGCGTCCCTGAAAACCTCTGGTGCGAAGTCAGAGTGGACCTGGACAGAATGACAAGCCACCCGAATAGATTAGAGTGGCGAGAGTAAGCGAAGTACTCTACTAAGAGTCTGCGCTGGATGAAACCCCGAGAAGAAAACCGTCCAGGGCAAACGATCACTGCCAACCCCTAGGGGTGCAGGACCCTAATCACAGCAGCCCCAAGGAGAATACTCGAGGGGCCGTGGCTAACCCAAAGGGAAGAGCCACGAATTGGACCACTCCGATGGCAAAACGTAGTCAACGCTGGTGTGAAACTGCGATTGATCCTTGCCGAAAGGCATCCCTGATGCCGATGGCTGCTAGGGAATCTCCTTGGGTTCTTGATTGATCCGGTGAAAGAAGGGAATTTTGTTACTTACCGTAAATTCCTTTTCTTCTAGCTCTTATTGGGAGACCCAGACGATTGGGGTATAGCTACTGCCCTCTGGAGGCCACACAAAGCACTACATTAAAAGTGCAAGGCCCCTCCCCCTCTGGCTATACCCCCCCGTGGTATCACGGGTTCTCCAGTTTTAGTGCCAAAGCAAGAAGGAGGAAGCCATTAACTGGTTTAAACAAATTAACTCCGAATAACATCGGAGAACTGAAAAACCGTTCAACATGAACAACATGTGTACCCGCAAACAACAAAAAAACATCCCGAAGGACAACAGGGCGGGTGCTGGGTCTCCCAATAAGAGCTAGAAGAAAAGGAATTTACGGTAAGTAACAAAATTCCCTTCTTCTTCAGCGCTCTATTGGGAGACCCAGACGATTGGGACGTCCAAAAGCTGTCCCTGGGTGGGTAAATAAATACCTCATGTTAGAGCTGCAAAACAGCCCTCCCCTACGGGGGTGTCACTGCCGCCTGCAGGACTCTTCTACCTAAGCTGGCATCCGCCGAAGCATAGGTATGCACCTGATAATGCTTGGTGAAAGTGTGCAGACTGGACCAGGTAGCTGCCTGGCACACCTGTTGAGCCGAAGCCTGGTGACGTAATGCCCAGGACGCACCCACGGCTCTGGTTGAGTGGGCTTTTAGCCCTGAAGGAACCGGAAGCCCCGCAGAACGGTAGGCCTCTAGAATTGGTTCTTTGATCCATCGAGCCAGGGTGGCTTTAGAAGCCTGCAACCCTTTGCGCGGACCAGCGACAAGGACAAAAAGTGCATCGGCACGGCGTATGGGCGCCGTGCGGGAAATGTAGATTCTGAGTGCCCTCACCAGATCTAGCAAACGTAAGTCCTTTTCATACCGGTGAACCGGATGAGGACAAAACGAAGGCAAGGAGATATCCTGATTAAGATGAAAAGAGGATACGACCTTAGGAAGAAACTCCGGAATAGGGCGCAGCACAACCTTGTCCTGGTGGAACACCAGGAAGGGAGCCTTGGATGACAGAGCTGCCAGCTCAGACACTCGCCGAAGCGATGTGATCGCAACAAGAAACGCCACTTTCTGCGACAGCCGAGAAAAGGAAACTTCCTTCAGAGGCTCGAAGGGCGGCTTCTGGCGAGCAACTAGTACCCTGTTCAGATCCCATGGATCTAACGGTCGCTTGTACGGGGGCACAATATGACAGACCCCCTGCAGGAACGTGCGCACCTTAGGAAGACGTGCTAGACGCTTCTGAAAAAACACGGATAGTGCCGAAACTTGCCCTTTAAGGGAGCTGAGCGACAAGCCCTTTTCTAACCCCGATTGCAGGAAGGAAAGAAACTTGGGTAATGCAAATGGCCAGGGAGACACTCCCTGAGCAGAGCACCAGGATAAGAAAAATCTTCCACGTCCTGTGGTAGATCTTAGCAGAATTCGACTTTCTAGCTTGTCTCATTGTGGCAACCACTCCTTGAGATAATCCTGCAGATGCTAGGATCCATGACTCAATGGCCACACAGTCAGGGTCAGGGCCGCAGAATTCCGATGGAGAAAACGGCCCTTGAGACAGTAAGTCTGGTCGGTCTGGTAGTGACCCCGGTCGGCCGACCGTGAGATGCCACAGATCCGGATACCACGATCTCCTCGGCCAGTCTGGTGCGACGAGTATGACGCGGCTGCAATCGGATCTGATTTTTGCGCAGTACTCTGGGCAAGAGTGCCAGAGGTGGAAACACATATGTGAGCCGGAACTGCGACCAATCTTGCACTAAGGCGTCTGCCGCCAGAGCTCTGTGATCGCGCGATCGTGCCATAAATGCCGGGACCTTGTTGGTGTGCCGAGACGCCATTAGGTCGACGTCCGGCACCCCCCAGCGGCAACAGATTCCCTGAAACACGTCCGGGTGAAGGGACCATTCCCCCGCGTCCATGCCCTGGCGACTGAGGAAGTCTGCTTCCCAGTTTTCTACGCCCGGGATGTGAACTGCGGATATGGTGGATGCTGTGTCCTCCACCCCCATGAGGATTCGCCGGACTTCCTGGAAGGCTGCTGACTGCGTGTCCCTCCTTGGTGGTTGATGTATGCCACCGCTGTGGAGATGTCCGACTGGATTCGGATCTGCTCTCTTTCTAGCCACTTCTGGAAAGCTAATAGGGTAAGATACCCTGCCCCGATTTCCAGAACATCGATCTGAAGGGTGGACTCCTGCTGAGTCCACGTCCCCTGAGCCATGTGGCGGAGACAAACTGCTCCCCACCCCGACAGACTCGTATCTGTCGTGACCACTGCCCAGGATGGGGGCTATGACAATGAGGTGGGAATAAGCCACTATTGCAGAGAGTCCTCGGCCGTCAGGGAAAGGGAGACTTCCCGTCCAGGGAGGTTGACTGCCCATCCCATTGGCGGAGAATGTCCCATTGCCGTTGGCGCAGATGAAACTGCGCAAAGATAACTGCCTCGATGGCTGCCACCATCTTCCTTAGGAAGTGCATGAGGCGCCTTAAGGGGTGCGACTGGCCTTGAAGGAGAGACTGCACCTCTGTCTGCAGTGAACGCTGCTGGTTCAGCGGAAGCTTCACTATGGCTGATAGAGTGTGAAACTCCATGCCGAGATACGTTAGTGATTGAGTCGGAGACAGATTTGACCTTGCCAAATTGATGATCCACCCGAAAGTCTGGAGAGTCTCCAGCGAAACATTCAGGCTGCGTTGGCATGCCTCGAGGGAGGGTGCTTTGACGAGTAGATCGTCCAAGTACGGGATCACCGGGTGTCCCTGAGAGTGCAAGACTGCTACCACTGCTGCCATGACCTTGGTGCCCACCCGTGAGGCTGTCGCCAGACTGAATGGCAGAGCTACGAACAGAAGATGTTCGTCTCCTATCACAAAACGTAGAAAACGTTGGTGCTCCGTAGCAATTGGCACGTGGCGATAGGCATCTTTGATGTCTGTTGAGGCAAGGAAGTCTCCTCGAGACATTGAGGCAATGACGGATCGGAGGAATCCCATCCGGAACCGCCTGGCGTTCGCATGCTCGTTGAGCAGTTTCAGAAGCAGAACAGGACGGAAGGGACCGTCCATTTTTGGAGCCCCAAAGAGATTGGAGTACAACCCCTCGCCCTCGTTCCTGAGGGGGGCCAGGGATCTCCACTCCTTCTGCTCTTAGAGCGTCCACCGCCTGCAGCAGGGCATCTGCTCGGTGGAGAGGTGGGGCCGTTCTGAAGAATGGAGTCGGAGGACGAGAACAGAACACTGTCCTGTGCACGTGAGCACAATGTCCGTCACCCACCAGTCAGTGACCTGTGGCAGCTAAATGTCGCCAAAGGCGGGGGAGTCTGCCATCAACCGCGGATGCGGAGAGAGAGAGAGAGAGAGCTGAGAGTCCTGAGGAGACCGCCTTGGTAGCGGTTCCTCCGACTGCCTTCCTTGGGCGAGATTGAGCCCGGCCGGAATCTGAGCCCGTCTGAGGTTTTGTAGCCCTTTTGCACGAGGACAATTGGGACCTGCCGGAGCTTGGGAAGGACCGAAACCTCGACTGTACTTTTAGGACAGTATTAACAGGGTAAGTCGCAGTGCAGACATTGCGTACAGATGTCCCTGTTCAAGGTCCGCTGCGCAAGAACAGCAGAAAAGGTTAGGTTGCCAATACGGCTGTGGATGCCGGAGCAACCGACACGCCGATAGCCTCCTAGACAGATTTCAACCAGAGTCCATCTGTCTGTGAATGGCATCTTGAAGTGAAGCCCCATCTCCATATGCAAGCCTGGAGATTGGAGAATCCACCTTTGGACCCTGGGTCCCGCGCTGACCACGTCAGGGGAAAAAAGGGATAACGTGTATCCTAAAAACGTTTGGAGAAGACGCTTATCTGGTAAGCGTGGTGTTCCTGGACTGCTTCTCTGAAGTCAGCGTGGCCAGAAAAACACTCAATATCTGCGTGAGACACTGAAAAGGAACTTCTCCTGTTCGTCTCCTATCTCCACTGGGGGAGCTGAGGGAGAAAGATCCAACCTTCCATTGATGGACGGTATAGGATCATTCCGTATGACGTTACCACCCGGTGTATCCGGATTGAGAGCGATGTCAGTATCAAAGCCCTGAAGAACTGCCTTTTGGTCAAGTAGATTGCCCATGGGTGCAAGTCTCTATATTATGACTACTCCGTCCCTGTCCATGGACAGAGTTGACAGGAGGTTTCTTTGGCCCCAACTAGTAGAGCCCCGGCAGACGAAGTGCTAGAGACCCCGGCAGACCTACAGGGGAGCATGCACACAATGGGACGGTGTCATGAACAGCATCCCATGTAGTAAACACAGCACTGAAATCTGTGTTGCTTTTTTGCCGCTGCCGACTAGCTATCTAGAAGTATATAGCCAAGATTGGTGACCGTACATTGCAATGTATAGCATACAGGCATAAAGTACAAATGACCACTGCAGCACAAGCAATACAAGCAGCATAGAAGCCTGTGCCCTGGCACCCCTGCTCTTCTGCTGCTGTATACTAGTCATCTAGGGGAATATAGCCCAGAAGAGTGACCCTACAGTGCAATGTATAGCATACAAGCACAAGTACAAATGAACACTGCAGCACATGCAATCCAAGCAGCATAGAAGCCTGTGCCCTGGCACCTCTGGTCTTCTGCTGCTGTAGACTGGTCATCTAGGGGAATATAGCCCAGAAGAGTGACCATACAGTGCAATGTATAGCATACAAGCACAAGTACAAATGCACACTGCAGCCCATGCAATACAAGCAGCATAGAAAAAAACCTGTGCCCCAGCACCCTTGGTTTTCTGCTGCTGTAGTCTAGCCATTCCAGAAGAATATAGCTAAGACTAGCGACTGTACAGTGCATATCAGCATAAACACAAATGAACACCTCAGTCGTGTAAAACAAGCAGCCTAGAAAGCCTGTGCTTTAGCACACCTGCTTTCCTGCTGCTGATGAGTCGCTCCCCAAGCGGGCTATAGCGACCTATGTAGTTAAAAACAACACATGTATACACTGCAGATTTCAGCACTATATGTGCCTCTTACCGCCCGCTATAAGCGGGTGTATGATCGCCACCGTCCTGCCTTGGCGCCGAAAGTCCTGAAGAACTGCCAGTAATGGCTGCCGGCTTCTTCCCCAGCTCGTGTGAGTAGGGGCGGGCCGTGGGCGTGCCCCAAGGCAGAGCGGGAATCCGGCGCCCGACAGTGTGCAGTGAGAGGGCTGGAGCATGTAAAAAGGCTCCAGCCCTCGGCGCTGCTGATTGCTCAGCGCCTGTCCCCTTCCCTGAGTGACAGGGAGGGGGCGGGAACGAAGCGGCACTAGGCCGCAGAAGCCGGGGACTGGAGTTATCAGCGCCGCCGCCGTAAAAGCGCGGTCGGCGCCCAGTCCCCGGCGAACTACAAGTCCCAGCCGCGCCGCCGCTCCCGGAGCGTCCGGCGCGGTAGTTCCCAAAACACAAAGTCACTCAGCAAGGCTGCAGTGACTGTAACCCTTTACTGTCCCCGGCGCACTAGCACACCCAGCAAGTCTGGAGTGTGCTGTGCCTGTGTGTACGGGGACACAGAGTACCTGTAATGGTGCAGGGCCATGTCCCTGAACGGTACTCCAGCTCCGTATCCAGCAGGTTCAAATGGGTCTGTGGATGGAGGCCGGCGTCAGAGCTTTGAGGCCGGCAGGATCCCACTTCCACAGAGCCCCTCAGGGGGATGTGGAAGGAAAGCAGCATGTGGGCTCCAGCCTCCGTACCAGCAATAGGTACCTCAACCTTACAACACCATCCAGGGGTGAGAAGGGAGCATGCTGGGGACACTATATGTGTCCTCTTTTCTTCCATCCGAAATAGTCAGCAGCTACTGCTGACTAAAATCTGTGGAGCTATGCGTGGATGTCTGACCTCCTTCGCACACAAAGCTAAAACTGGAGAACCCGTGATACCACGGGGGGGTATAGCCAGAGGGGGAGGGGCCTTGCACTTTTAATGTAGTGCTTTGTGTGGCCTCCAGAGGGCAGTAGCTATACCCCAATCGTCTGGGTCTCCCAATAGAGCGCTGAAGAAAACACACGGAACAAGACCGAGACTCCATGTGAAAACGCCACACCTGACCATGCTTGAAAAGCTAAAGATCCAGGTCGGAAGGCACCGCCCTCTTCGGGGACTAGAAATAGATTTAAGCAAAAATCTCAGAACCGTTCCCAGTCGGGAACCGGAACAATTACTCCGTTGGCCTGCAAGAAATGCCACGGCCTGTGAGAAGGCGGCGGCCTTGGAGCCGGGAGGAGTTGACAGAAAAAATCTGTTTGGCGGGTGAACAGAATTCCATCCTGTAGCCATGGGAGATATAAACTCGCCCCCACTGAACGGAGACGTGGTAGAACCTTACGTCGCCAAGTGGAGAGAGCCTGCCACCGACCAGGGAGGTGGTTGGCGTGGCCAGATCGCTCGGAGGAAGCTGACTCCGAGGTAGCATCTCCTGCGGTCTTCTGAAGACGCAGCTTCAAGCCATTTGGTTCTATGAACTAAGGCCGAGCTAGAGGACGATCAGAAGGAGGAACGGAAACCACCGAAACCTCAACTGATTCCTGCCCTGGTTTAGGTTTGTGGCAAGGAAGAACTCTCGTCGCCGAGAGCTTCCTAAATTTCATCTAGTTGGTTCCGAAGAGACTGGTCCCACCAAAGGGGAGCCCAGCAAGGAACCTCTATAGACGCATCTGCCTTCCATTGCCGAAGACACACCTGCGGATAGCGAGGAAAGTAGCCAAAACCACCGCTGTGCGGTGTCCAGCATGGCAGACTTGGCAGAGGATGGAAAGACTGAAGTCTGGAAGTTCAGGCAACCGTCGTGGGCATAGAGTCCCTGTGAGGGAATGCATCTCCTCTGAGGAGCCATCAGCCACTGACATAACGGTCCGGGCTGCACCACCTGAGGTGAATGAGCCCACCTCTTGACCATCATTGGTGGACGGGGGAAACCCAGTCCTCAGAATCACGCTTCATGGGAAGCGACTGTCAGAGCGGACCCTGGGCTGGTTACAGGGGCCTGACAACTGGCGTGGTTAAGGAACACACGTTGTGTTCACCTAGATAAGGTAACTCCGGCGGATTGAGGTCCAGTACAAAGTTAATGTACCGTGGGATCCTTATAGAGGTGCCGTCAGCCACTGATACAACTATCCGGGCTGAAAGTCTGGACACCGGAGTGGCCACGCTTGGCGAATGAGTACACTCCTTGACCACCTCTGATGGGAGGGGGAGACAGGCAGCAGAACCCCGCTGTGGGATCTGCAGGACAGGCTGCGGGCTTGGACGCAGCGGGTTGAAAACTGGAGTGGTTAAGGAACACACTCCTCGTCTTGTTAAAGGTATACTGATGCCTTTTTGCCAGCGGGGAATACTCCCCTGATACAGGCGGATGGAGGTCCAATATAATGGACACAATCTAATCATTCGCATCCCCGTCATCTACGGACGGATCAAAGTACGTAAAGCAGCGTCCGAGCCCCTGATAGAGACATCCTCCTCGTCCAGTGGGTCAGCTCGTATCAGAGCTGCGGGACGGGGAGGACAGGGGACCCTGCGTCTCCCTGTCAGGAGGACGGGGTCTGTGAGCTTTGCTGAGCAAGCAGAAAACGCCCTGAGAAGGGGGTTGCATGCTCAGGGGATGCCGGGACAGCCGACCCCTGGAAAAAGAGATTCCCCCAGGGGTCAGCCACCGAACCCGGAGCAGCTGGAGGGACCATGCATGAGGCTCCAAGCTGAGGGGCCACAGCGGTTATGAGCTCGGTACAGCCGTACGAGACTACCAGCAGTGGATAATAAAAAACAGCCTGCAGCCTCGCTCTGTGAGACCTGCTGCAGAAGTGGGGGGCTCTGTCTAGAATGTGTAGAAAACACAAGACAGGGGTTCAGCCTGGGGAGACTCCAGGCTGAGGCACCACCACCTAAGAACCATGACAGTATGGGTCTGTGCCGGTTCCAGCCTTGGAGCTCTGCTCCTAGTGAGACATGCTGCTGAGGAGGAGGTTCTATAATAAAGAATTAACTCCTTCACGATGCCCTGATAGTATATAAAAGTGCACAACCAGAGGTTGTGACTTGTCAGGCCGCTGTGAGTGCCCCCCCAGGTTCCAAGCCTGGACCCCCAGCCAGGTATTCACTCCCTCTGCACTGCAGAGCAGCCAGCGCCGATCAGCGTACTAAGAACGCTGAGAAAATGGCGCTAGAGTGAGGGGGGAGGGCGGGGGTTAACCCAGGAGCGGGAATCGGAGGGCTAAGAAATGTACAGGGGAGGGAATCATCTCCTCAACAAGGAGTGTCCTCCCCTGTGCAGAGCGGCCGGCGGGCGGTGCTGCAGCGTCCCCCTGCATGACTGACATGCAGGGGAACGAGACGAAACTAGGCCGCGGCCGAAGCCGGGGCCTAGAGTTAAACATGCGGCCGAAAATCAGGCATCATCGGCGCGGTACACAGAAAAAAACAGTGGAACCGGCCGGAAACACAGTACAAGCAGCATTATCAAAGTCAAACACTGTCCCCCTAATAAAGTGCCCCACATTGCAGAAGGACCCTCTGAATAACGTCTCTATACTTAGCTTTGAGACGCAGGGTCCAGTCCCTGGTGGGGTGGGGGTCCAGTGCTCCGTCCAGCAGGGTCCTGTCAAAGGGCTGCGGATGGAGGCCGGTCTCCTGCAAAGCAGTGAGAACCGTGTTGGCTCCCACTTCAAGCCAGAGCCCCAGCATGGGATGGTGAAGGAGCGCGTCATGAAGGGCTCTTGCCCTGAATCAACCTTAACAGCACCGCCGCCAGGGGGGTGTGAAGGGACATGCCGGGGGTCCAGTGGACCCGCTTTTCTTCCAAATCTGTAGAAAAAATGAAAATCAAAAAAAAAAAGGATGCATGTGTGTGTTGTGATCCTCCTGACACAAAGCAAAAAACTGGCTAGCAGGGGTGTATATACTGGGAGGGAGGAGCTACACGTTTTGAGTGTAGTAACTTTGTGTGTCCTCCGGAGGCAGTAGCTATACACCCATGGTCTGGGTCTCCCATAGGAACGATAAAGAAACGGACAACATGCTGGTTAGCAGACAGAGCTGTACCCTGCTTACCTCATTTGGAAACCAAAATGACTGCTGCTTCAAGAAAACGGCGGAGCCAACGTACGGTCGAGAAGAAGCCTTACCTCGTGGTTACCTTACATGCATGTGCGAGGTAGGAGAAGGTCTCGAGTCACTGGGAAGCGACCAAAAGAGAGCTGCTGAGCCGCATCATGGGGTCCGTGCATGCTGCCGGGGTGAAGCACACGACCCTCTGGTTAAATGGTCGCGTGTAGCCTTACCTCAAGGTTACTCCAGACGTATGGATGCAGATCACTGGGAAGTGAGTAAATAGCTGGTGCAGGAAGGAAGAACAATGAACTGGTCCAAAGGACCATGGCTTACCTCCTGGTCACCTGACTGGATGGCTTGAAGTAGGAGAGAGTCCTGGGTCACTGGGAAGCAACCTATTGACAGTTGCAACCGTGCCGCATCATGGGGTCCCTGCAGAACCCAGTCCTCGCTTCAGTCGGAGATGAGGGAGATAGCTGACCCACTAGGTGACTCAGTCTGTTCGACTCTCTGGGTCGAGAGTAGAGAAACACATACCTGTTACGGTATCCAGCTTCTGGTGTGGAGAAACGTTAGCCCTTTGGATAGCGGGCAGGATCATCGATCAGGAGTACTGGCACTGAATGTGACAGCTGCTGCCGTGCCGCCTCATGGGGCAGAGATGGATGGAGCTCTCGCCTCGGTCAGAGATGAGAGGAAAAGTTGAGCAAAGCACTTAAGCCAGTTGCTGTATCTGGTTTCTGGTTCAGATAAGTGCTGGCCCAAAGGCTAGTGGGCAGGCTCATCAAATCACTGTCCGCTGTAGTATACAGGTGTATATAGAAACGCTGGCACACAAGATAGAGGTCACATGCAAGAAAACACTAGCACACCGGATGGTGGGTAGGTGCCTAGAGATACACTGGATAGTGGATGCTGGCATGGCTCATCAAATCCTTGTCACGCTGTAGTATACAGGTGCGTATAGCCAACAGGTACACGAGATAGAGGGCCCATTCAGGAATCACTAGCACACCGGATGGTGGGTAGGTCAATAGAGACACTCTGGATAGAGGATACTGGCACACTGGAAGATGGACCGACATATAGAGACATTGGCACAAAGGCAAGTGGACAGATTTGTGGAACTGTTAATCTGGATGCTGCACGAGATGGTCTATATACAAAAAAAATCTTTTGTCTGCAGAAACAGACAGGTGCGATTAGAGACCTGACCCCCCAAACCGTGGGTAGGTTCACACAACACTGGTACAGTGGTGTAAACAGGTGCGTAAAGAAACACTGGCGCACTGAATAGTGAGCCGACTCGAGAGGACACTGGTACACCAGAGTCAACAAATGCGCGTCATAACGCCAGTCCACTGAATAGCGGGCAGGGTCACGAAGGCATCTGTGTATTGGGGCAGACAGGCATAGCACAGACACTGGCACCTGGTTATTGGGGTACACAGACACTGGCACGGAGATGTAGGCCAGTGCGTAGAGACGCTGACACACTGGATAGTGGACAAGCGGGAGGAAGACGCTGGCACACAGGTGAAGGCCACGGGCACACTGGTGTAGACCATTGCAAGCGAAACACTGGCACACTGGGTAGTGGACAGACACATGGTACCACTGGCACACTGTATAGTAGATGGGTAAATGGAGACACTGGCACACTGGATAGTGGACAGGCTGAGGTTGAAAACAGTGGACGGGTCAATGACCCTTTGATAGGCGGGTATATGACAGCCGATAGGACATGAGGAACATTAACCCACCAATAGTGACCCTACGTGAGGAACACTGACACACTAGGTAGTGGGAACAGGAAAATAGGCAGGAGCACAAGAAACACAGACGGTGGAAGTGGATAGGACCACAGGACGCTGGAATACCCCTGGAAATGGAGTGCGTGTAGGAGATTGACATCTCGCACCTGTAGAAGGGGGGGACTGTTAATATTCCCGGACTGAAGTCGCTCTATAACCATGCGTTGTGTGTTAGAGGGGGGACAGCTCACTGCAGGTGAACTGCACCAGGAATCCGGGGTAGGTGCTCCTGGAGTAATAACAGGAGAGCCGGTTTTGCGGTAAGATTAAGGTCTTTTTTTTTTTTTTTGCAGTCTTGCAGAGACCGGGAGTCTGAGGCGAGTGGTGCTGGGCAGCCTGGAGCGGTGACTGCGGGGGCCCTGGGTCGCACTGGCTGTCTGCGGGGGGCGCTGAAGCTGCGGTGGTGGGGTTACTTACCGAGCCGGGAGGCTGGAAGTGCGGGCAGGAGCGACGTTCCCCGGGAGTCTCGGCCGGGAAGTGACGTCAGGCGCCAGGAAAGAGGGGGGCGGCGGTTGCACAGGGGAGCCAGAAGAATTTGAAAAGCCCGCGCGCGCGCAGGCTGAATTCCCGGCTGGGGGCGTGGTCCGGCGAGCGCGCGAACACAGAGGGCCGCAATGAAGCCGGGGGCAAAATTTTAAGGTAGGCCACCGGAGATGCCGAGCCGCATGAGACGCCGGGCCGCAAGGAGCCGGGGCCAAAGTTTTAAGGGTAGGCCGCGGGAGGAGACGCCGGGCCGCAATGGAGCCGGGGCCTAAATTTTCAGAGTAGGCCGCCGGAGGAGACGCCGGGCCGCAGTGGAACCGGGGCTAAATTCCTAAGGGCAGGCCGCCGGAGGGGACGCCGGGCCGCAATGGAGCAGGGGGCTAAGGTTTGAGGAAAAGCCGCCGGATAGTGGACGCCACGGCAGGGGGGGCGGGTCGCGGAACCGGGAAAACAACTACCAAGGGAGCTAAGGAAAGGTGTTCTAGGGGGGATATGGGACCCCCTGACCCAGGTGGAAAGACTGTGGGCTTCTATACCCGGGATCCCTCCCCATAACCCGGGACGGGGAAGAAGGAGGGGGAGTGGAGTACTTATCTGAGTTCCCGGCTTGTCTTGAGGTGATCCTGGATCCATCCTGGAAGGCGAGCGAAGACATCTCGACGGTCGTCCCGGGCATAGTCTAGGGGAGACCGGAAGAGTACCTCTCCATCCTGGGTACGGTCTTCGTCCTCCTACCCCACAATCAGGCTCGGGAGCGAGAGAGTTTGGGGAGTGGGGCAAGGACCATCCGCCTGTCCCTCTGTGCGGATGCCCCCCAAGCAGTCTTGAGAGTGTTAGGGGGGTAGGGTCCTGCCAGACAGACACGGAAGACAACGGAAGTGGCGGACGGACCCCACTTCTGTGCAACCGGTTTCAATGTGGGAGAGCAGGGTGAGCGATTACACCCTGTCGCCCGACGAGCTGTGTCTGAAAAACAAAGGGAAAACATTAATAAAACACAACAATACAAACCTGAAGGGCTGAGAGCAGCCCCTGCGTGTCCAACCTCCTCGGACACTAAGCAAAAACTGATCTCCTCAGCTCCGGTCAATGGGTGTATACTGCGGGGGAGGAGCCATCTTTCTTATTTGCATAGTGTCACCTCCTAGTCCCAGCAGCATACACCCATGGTTTCCTGTGTCCCCCAATGAAGCGATAACGAAAAAGAGAATTTTGTTTACTTACCGTAAATTCTTTTTCTTATAGTTCCGTATTGGGAGACCCAGACCATGGGTGTTTAGCTTCTGCCTCCGGAGGACACACAAAGTACTACACCTAAAAGTGTAGCTCCTCCCCCTGAGCTTATACACCCCCTGGTGAGCAGACCCAGCCAGTTTAGTGCAAAAGCTGAAGGAGAATAGCCACCCACAAGTAGAACAGAGCAAAAAAACGGAACAACCGGAGACTCTGTCCACGACAACAGCCGGTGATAACACGCGGAACAAGAAAAATTGCCAACAGGCAACAGGGAGGGTGCTGGGTCTCCCAATACGGAACTATAAGAAAAAGAATTTACGGTAAGTAAACAAAATTCTCTTTTTCTTTATCGTTCCTTTGGGAGACCCAGACCATGGGACGTTCCAAAGCAGTCCCTGGGTGGGAAATAAACCGAAAAAAGGCAAGAAGTAGGCAGAACCTAACTTCACAAATGGGCGACAGCCGCCTGAAGGATGCGTCTGCCCAAGCTCGCATCTGCCGAAGCATGAGCATGCACTTGGTAGTGCTTCGAAAAGGTATGCAGGCTAGTCCAAGTGGCAGCCTGACAGACTTGTTGAGCCGTAGCCTGGTGCCTGAAAGCCCAAGAGGCACCAACAGCTCTGGTCGAATGTGCCTTGATCCCCGGCGGGGGAGGCACCTGAGTACTCTGGTAGGCGTCCGAAATGGTCGATCTAATCCAACGGGGCAAGGTCGGCTTAGAAGCAGAAAGGCCCTTGCGCCGACCTGTGGTTAGCACAAAAAGAGAAGTGCGCCGCCTAAGAGCAGCGGTGCGAGACACATAGATCCGGAGCGCACGCACCAGATCCAGAGTATGCAGCGCTTTTTCAAAGCAATGAACAGGAGCCGGACAAAAGGAAGGTAGGGTAATGTCCTGGTTAAGGTGGAAAGGAGAGACCACCTTAGGAAGAAAATCCGGAGTCGGACGGAGAACCACCTTGTCTTGATGAAAAACTAAAAAAGGTGACTCCGAAGAGAGCGCGGCCAAATCAGAGACTCTCCTGAGGGAAGTTATGGCCACCAGAAAAAACACTTTCTGTGAAAGACGATGCAAAGAGACCTCCCTAAGAGGCTCAAAGGGGGGGTTTCTGCAAAACCGTGAGAACTAAATTAAGGTCCCAGGGATCCAAGGGCCGCCGGTAAGGCGGAATGATGTGAGACGAGCCTTGCATGAAGGTGCGGACCTGAGCCAGCCGAGCGAGACGCCGCTGGAACAGAACTGACAGAGCTGAGACTTGTCCCTTGAGAGAGTTGAGGGACAGTCCTAGCTGCAGACCGGACTGTAGAAAAGACAGAAGGGTCGGCAAGGAGAATGGCCAAGGAGGATGGTCAGTAGAGCGACACCAGGACAGGAAAATTTTCCAAGTCCTGTGATAGATCTTAGCGGAGGAAGACTTACGTGCCCGAGTCATAGTGGAGATGACTTCAGGAGGAATACCAGAAGCCGTCAAAATCCAGGACTCAAGAGCCACGCCGTCAATTTGAGAGCCGCAGAATTCAGGCGGAAAAACGGACCTTGTGAGAGTAGGTCTGGACCGTCCGGGAGATGCCACGGCATCTCTACGGACAGATGGAGCAGGTCTGGATACCAAGCTCTCCTGGGCCAGTCCGGTGCAATGAGGAACACTAGACAGCCCTCCGTTCTGATCTTGCGCAGAACTCTGGGCAAGAGAGCTAGAGGGGGAAACACGTAGGACAGACGAAACTGGGACCAGTCTTGAACCAGTGCGTCCGCGGCGAATGCCTGAGGGTCGTGGGAGCGAGCCACGTAAACGGGAACCTTGTTGTTGTGACGGGATGCCATTAGGTCCACGTCCGGAGTGCCCCATTTGCGGCAGATTGACTGAAACACTGCCAGGTGCAGGGACCACTCGCCACCGTCCACGGATTGACGGCTGAGATAATCTGCCTCCCAGTTTTCCACGCCTGGGATGTGGACTGCGGATATGGTGGACTTGGAGTCCTCCACCCATTGAAGGATGCGTTGTACTTGCAACATCGCCAGGCGGCTGCGTGTCCCGCCTTGGTGATTGATGTAGGCAACCGCTGTCGCGTTGTCTGACTGGACTCGAATGTGCTTGCCCACCAACAGGTGGTGAAAAGCTAGGAGAGCCAGAAGCACGGCTCTGGTTTCCAGCACATTGATTGAAAGGGCTGACTCGGATGGAGTCCAAGTGCCCTGCGCTCTGTGGTGGAGATATACCGCTCCCCAGCCGGATAGACTGGCATCCGTGGTGAGAATCACCCAGAACTGGGCCAGGAAGGAGCGCCCCTGGGACAGGGAGAGGGGCCGAAGCCACCACTGAAGAGAGCTCCTGGTTTGTGGCGACAGAGCCACTAACCTGTGTAAGGAGGAAGGCCGCTTGTCCCAACAGCGGAGAATGTCCAGCTGCAGGGGGCGCAGATGGAACTGGGCAAAGGGGACAGCCTCCATGGACGCCACCATTTGACCCAGCACCTGCATCAGACGCCTGAGGGTATAACGGCGGGGCCTCAGCAGAGAGCGCACCGCTAGCTGGCGAGACACTCCGCTGACAGTCTGCGCTGGATGAAGCCTTGACTAGAAGGTCGTCCAGGTAAGGAATCACTGCCAACCCCTGGAGGTGCAAAACTGCAATCACTGCTGCCATGACCTTGGTGAATACCCGAGGGGCCGTGGCCAGCACGAAGGGGAGAGCCATGAATTGGAAGTGATCTTCTCCTACTGCAAAACGTAGCCAACGCTGGTGTGACACTGCAATTGGCACATGCAGATAGGAATCTCTGATGTCGATGGATGCCAGGAAATCCCCTTGGGACATAGAGGCAATGACTGATCGCAGAGACTCCATGCGAAAGCGCCGCACCTGAACAGGCTTGTTGAGAAGCTTCAGATCCAGGATGGGCCGGAAGGTACCGTCCTTTTTGGGAACTAGGAAGAGATTGGAGTAGAAACCTCTGAACCGTTCCCGGGCGGGAACCGGTACAATTACTCCATTGGCTTGTAAGGCTGCCACGGCCTGTGAGAAGGCGGCGGCCTTGGAGTAGGGGGGAGTTGACAGAAAAAATCTGTTTGGCGGACTGGAAGAGAATTCTATCCTGTAGCCGTGGGAGATGATATCTCTCACTCACTGATCGGAGACGTGTTGAAACCAAGCGTCGCCTCTGATACTGGCGGATTGAGATCCAGTACAGAATTAATAGAAGCAATCAAGTCACTAAGATCTGAGTCACTTTCGGACAGATCAATGGGGCACATGGAGTTAGCCTCCGAGCCCCCTGTAAAGGCATCCTCCTCATCCAGCGAGTCAGCTCTGGAATCAGAGCCACGGGAGGAGGAGGGAGAGGGAACCCTGCGTCTCTTCTTAGGACGACGGGGTCTGGGCCCTGATGATGAATCCTCTGTGAGCTCCGGTCCTGAGAGAGCCCTAGCAGCAGAGGCACCCTGTGAAGGGGGCTGATGCATATTCATCAACGTCCTGGACAGAAGTCCCAAGGACTCAGCAAAAGACTGGGAGATAGACCTAGAAAAGGATTCTACCCAAGCCGGGGGTTCAGCCACAGGAGCAGGAGCAGCCTGAGAAACCACTGGGGGTGAGACTCCAGGCTGTGGCACCGCCAAGTTAGAGCAGGCATCACAATGTGGGAAGGTGCTCGGTTCAGGCAGCAGGAGCTTGCATGCAGCGCATACAGCATAAAGCTTGGGGCCTTTCTCCTCGTGTGAGACATGCTGCTGGAGTGGGGGCTCTGCCAGAGAATGAACCCTAGAGAGTATATACAGAGGTCCACAACCGGAGACCGGTTGTGGCTTACCAGACCGCTGGAGCGGTGTTATGTGCCCTCCGGATCCCGAAGCCCGGACCCCCAAGCACAGCACCTCAGCAGAGATGCTGCAGACCAGCGCTGCAATGACTGATCGCAGAGAGAACGCTGAGAAAATGGCCGCCGGACCGAAGAGAGGGGGCAGGACTTGCTTGAGGAGCGGGATCTGGAGGGCCATAGAGACCTACAGGGGAGGGGACACACACTGCAGTGGGGAGTGTCCCTCCCTTGTACAGAACGGCCGCCAGGAGGAGCAGAGACTGTCCCTCTGCATGAGTGACATGCGAGGGCAGTGAAACAGAAACTAGGCCTCCGGCGAAGCCGGGGCCTAAATTTGAGCGTCGCGGCCGACGCGCAGGCACCATCGGCGCAGTTCTCAGGCGACAGCTAGAGAACCCGCCAGAAATGTCAGTAAACACAATAAGCACACTCTCCCCCAACAATAAAGTACAGGGACCCCGAAATCTAAACGTCTCAGGTACTTAGCTGCTGAGACGCAGGGCCAAGTCCCTGGGGATGAGTGCTCCGGTCCAGCAGGGTCCTGAAGGGCTGCGGATGGAGACTGGTCTCCTGCCAAGCATGGAGACCGTGCTGGCTCCCACTTCAAGCCAGAGCCCAGGAGGGATGGTGAAGGAGCACGGCATGTAAAGGCTCCAGCCTAGGAATCAACCTTACAACACCGCCGACACAGTGGGGTGAGAAGGGACATGCCGGGGGTCCAGACGTGGACCCCACTCTTTAATCTGGTTCCAAAAGGAAAAGAAGGGAATTTTGTTACTTACCGTAAATTCCTTTTCTTCTAGCTCTTATTGGGAGACCCAGACGATTGGGGTATAGCTACTGCCCTCCGGAGGCCACACAAAGCACTACACTAAAAAGTGCAAGGCCCCTCCCCTTCTGGCTATACCCCCCCGTGGTATCACGGGTTCTCCAGTTTTAGTGCCAAAGCAAGAAGGAGGAAGCCAATAACTGGTTTAAACAAATTAACTCCGAATAACGTCGGAGAACTGAAAAAAACCGTTCAACATGAACAACATGTGTACCCGCAAACAACAAAAAAAATCCCGAAGGACAACAGGGCGGGTGCTGGGTCTCCCAATAAGAGCTAGAAGAAAAGGAATTTACGGTAAGTAACAAAATTCCCTTCTTCTTCAGCGCTCTATTGGGAGACCCAGACGATTGGGACGTCCAAAAGCTGTCCCTGGGTGGGTAAAGAGATACCTCATGTTAGAGCTGCAAAACAGCCCTCCCCTACGGGGATGTCACTGCCGCCTGCAGGACTCTTCTACCTAAGCTGGCATCCGCCGAAGCATAGGTATGCACCTGATAATGTTTGGTGAAAGTGTGCAGACTCGACCAGGTAGCTGCCTGGCACACCTGTTGAGCCGAAGCCTGGTGTCGCAAAGCCCAGGACGCACCCACAGCTCTGGTTGAGTGGGCTTTCAGCCCTGAAGGAACCGGAAGCCCAGCAGAACGGTAGGCTTCCAGAATTGGTTCTTTGATCCATCGAGCCAGGGTGGCTTTAGAAGCCTGCGACCCCTTGCGCTGGCCAGCGACAAGGACAAAAAGTGCATCTGAACGGCGGATAGGCGCCGTGCGAGAAATATAGATTCTGAGTGCTCTCACCAGATCTAGCAAACGTAAGTCTTTCTCATACCGGTGAACCGGCTGAGGACAAAAGGAAGGCAAGGATATATCCTGATTAAGATGAAACGAGGATACGACCTTAGGGAGAAACTCCGGAATGGGGCGCAGCACTACCTTGTCCTGGTGGAACACCAGGAAGGGAGCCTTGGATGACAGAGCTGCCAGCTCAGACACACGCCGAAGCGATGTGATCGCTACGAGAAACGCCACTTTCTGTGACAGGCGAGAAAAGGAAACGTCCTTTAGAGGCTCGAAGGGCGGCTTTTGCAGAGCAACTAGTACTCTGTTCAGATCCCATGGATCTAACGGCCGCTTGTACGGGGGCACAATATGACAGACCCCCTGTAGGAACGTGCGCACCTTAGGAAGACGTGCTAGACGCTTCTGAAAAAACACAGATAGTGCCGAGACTTGCCCTTTAAGGGAGCTGAGCGACAAGCCCTTTTCCAACCCCGATTGCAGGAAGGAAAGAAAGGTGGGCAATGCAAATGGCCAAGGGGATACTCTCTGTGCAGAGCACCAGGATAAGAAAATCTTCCACGTTCTGTGGTAGATCTTAGCAGACGTTGACTTCCTAGCTTGTCTCATTGTGGCTACGACTCCTTGAGATAATCCTGCGGAGGCTAGGATCCAGGACTCAATGGCCACACAGTCAGGTTCAGGGCCGCAGAATTCTGATGGAAAAACGGCCCTTGGGACAGTAAGTCTGGTCGGTCTGGCAGTGACCACGGTCGACCGACCGTGAGATGCCACAGATCCGGATACCACGATCTCCTCGGCCAGTCTGGGGCGACGAGTATGATGCGGCTGCAATCGGATCTGATCTTGCGTAACACTCTGGGCAAGAGTGCCAGAGGTGGGAAGACGTATGGGAGCCGGAACTGCGACCAATCTTGAACTAATGCATCTGCCGCCAGAGCTCTTTGATCGCGCGACCTCGCCATGAATGCCGGGACCTTGTTGTTGTGCCGGGACGCCATTAGGTCGACGTCCGGCACTCCCCATCGGCGACAGATTTCCTGAAACACGTCCGGGTGAAGGGACCACTCCCCTGCGTCCATGCCCTGGCGACTGAGGAAGTCTGCTTCCCAATTTTCTACGCCTGGGATGTGAACCGCGGATATGGTGGATGCTGTGTCCTCCACCCACATTAGAATGCGCCGGACTTCTTGGAATGCTTGCCGACTGCGCGTCCCTCCTTGGTGGTTGATGTATGCCACCGCTGTGGAGTTGTCCGACTGGATTCGGATCTGCTTTCCTTCCAGCCACTGTTGGAAGGCCAGTAGGGCAAGATACACTGCCCTGATTTCCAGAACATTGATCTGAAGGGTGGACTCCTGCGGAGTCCACGTCCCCTGGGCCCTGTGGTGGAGAAACACTGCTCCCCACCCTGACAGACTCGCATCTGTCGTGACCACTGCCCAGGATGGGGGCAGGAAGGATCTTCCCTGAGACAATGAGGTGGGAAGGAGCCACCATTGTAGAGAGTCCTTGGCCGTCTGGGAAAGAGAGACTTTCCTGTCCAGGGACGTTGACTTCCCGTCCCATTGGCGGAGAATGTCCCATTGAAGTGGGCGCAGATGAAACTGCGCAAAGGGAACTGCTTCCATGGCTGCCACCATCTTCCCGAGGAAGTGCATGAGGCGCCGTAAGGGGTGCGACTGGCCTTGAAGGAGGGATTGCACCCCTGTCTGTAGGGACCGCTGCTTGTTCAGCGGAAGCTTCACTCTCGCTGCTCGAGTATGAAACTCCATGCCAAGATACGTTAGCGACTGTGACGGTGACAGATTCAACTTTGGAAAGTTGATGATCCATCCGAACGTCTGTAGAGTCTCCAGCGTAGCATGTAGACTGAGTTGGCATGCCTCTTGAGAGGGTGCCTTGACAAGTAGATCGTCTAGGTAAGGGATCACCGAGTGTCCCTGAGAGTGCAAGACTGCTACCACCGCCGCCATGACCTTGGTGAAGACCCGGGGGGCTGTCGCCAGACCGAATGGCAGAGCTACGAACTGAAGATGATCGTTTCCTATCACAAAACGTAGAAAACGTTGATGTTCTGTAGCAATTGGCACGTGGAGATAAGCATCTTTGATGTCTATTGAGGCAAGGAAGTCTCCTTGAGACATTGAGGCAACGACAGAGCGGAGGGTTTCCATCCGGAACCGTCTGGCGTGCACATGTTTGTTGAGCAGCTTTAGATCCAGAACAGGACGGAACGAGCCGTCCTTTTTTGGAACCACAAAGAGATTGGAGTAAAACCCTCGCCCTTGTTCCTGAGGCGGTACAGGAACCACTACTCCTTCCGCTCTTAGGGAGTCCACCGCCTGCAGCAGGGCATCTGCTCGGTCTGGATGTGGGGAGGTTCTGAAGAACCGAGCTGGAGGACGAGAACTGAACTCGATTCTGTACCCGCGAGACAAAATGTTTGTCACCCACCGGTCTTTGACCTGTGACATCCAAATGTCGGAAAAGCGGGAGAGCCTGCCCCCAACCGGAGATGCGGAGGGGGGGGGCTGGAAGTCATGAGGTAGCCGCTTTGGAAGCGGTTCCTCCATTTGCTTTCTTGGGGCGTGCGTGAGCCCGCCAGGAATCTGAGACTCTTTGCGTCCTCTGAGTCCCTTTGGACGAGGAGAATTGTGTCTTGCCCGAACCTCGAAAGGACTGAAACCTCTGCTGCCATTTTTTCTGCTGAGGTTTGCTTGATCTGGGCTGGGGTAAGGAAGAGTCTTTACCCTTGGACTGTTTAATGATGTCAGCCAATGGCTCGCCAAACAGTCTATCTCTAGATAAAGGCAAGCTGGTTAAACATTTTTTGGAACCAGCATCTGCTTTCCAGTCCTTTAACCACAAGGCTCTGCGCAAAACTACCGAATTGGCGGACGCCATTGAGGTGCGGCTGGTAGATTCTAGGACCGCATTGATAGCGTAAGACGCAAACGCAGACATCTGCGAGGTAAGGAACGCCACTTGCGGCGCCGCTGGATGTATGATAGCATCCACTTTTGCTAAACCAGCTGAAATAGCTTGGAGTGCCCATACGGCTGCGAATGCTGGAGCAAACGACGCGCCGATAGCTTCATAGACAGATTTTAACCAAAGGTCCATCTGTCTGTCATTGGCATCCTTAAGTGAAGCGCCATCCTCCACTGCAACTATGGATCTAGCTGCAAGTTTGGAAATCGGGGGGTCTACTTTTGGACACTGGGTCCAGCGCTTGACCACATCAGGGGGGAAAGGAAAACGTGTATCCTTAGAACGTTTAGAGAAACGCCTTTCTGGATGAGCGTCGTGTTTCTGGATTGACTCTCTGAAGTCAGAGTGATCCAAGAAAGCACTCAATTTACGCTTGGGATAGAGGAAACGAAACTTCTCCTGCTCTGCAGCTGCCTCCTCTGCAGAAGGAGCTGGGGGAGAAATATCCAACAGTCTATTGATGGCTGAGATAAGATCGTTTACCATGGCGTCCCCATCCGGGGTATCCAGATTGAGAGGGGTTCCAGGATAAGACTCCTGATCACTCTCTTCAGACGCATCACAGGGCGACTGATTGCGCTGAGACCCTGAGCAGTGTGATGACGTTGAGGGTCTTTCCCAGCGAGCTCGCTTAGGGTGGCTGGGGCTATCATCTGAGTCATAATACTCAGCCTGAGAAGCCGGGGACCCCCTTGTAGTCTGGATTAATTCCAACTGAGGGGGATTAGAGGACAGAGACCTCGCCGTGTCCATAGACTGAGCCCCAGTCATGGATTGCAAAGTTTCAAGGATTTTTGCCATAGTCACAGACATTCCATCAGCAAAAACTGCAAAGTCTGTCCCTGACACAGGGGCAGGACTTACAAGCGTCTCAGCCTGGGTCACTACACCTCCGGACTCCGGCTGGCGAAGCAGCACCGGATCTGAGCATTGCACACAATGGGGGTCCTTTGGAACCTGCTGATAGAGCAGCCCCACATGCAGCACACGCAGTGTACACAGCCCTAGCCTTGGCAGCCTTGCGTTTTGTGGATGACATGTTGCTGCCTCCTCAGAGCGATCTGGGGTATCCAGCCAGGAAGCGACCTCACAGTGCAAGAAATAAATAAATATATATATCTGGTGACACAGTACACCAATACACACTGAGGCACTAGAGGGGCCAGCTGAAATGCCGCTTACCGCCCGCTTAAGAGCGGGTGTGTGGTCTCCAAAAGCCCCCTAGTCCAGGTCTCCCAGAGCCTTGCGTCCTTCCTCTAGCCAGACTACATGTAATGGCTGCCGGCGTCCTGGGAGAGGAGGGGGGGCGGGCCCTGGGCGTTCCTGACTAAGAGCGGGAAGCCTGCTTCCCTCTGTGCCTAGTGAGAGGGCTGGAGCATGTAAATCAGGCTCCAGCCCTCGTCGCTGCTGCGAAACAGCGTCTCTCCCCTACCCTGATTGACAGGGTGGAGGCGGGAACGAAGCGGAGCTAGGCCGCAAAAGCCGGGGACTGGATTTATAAACGCCGCCGCCGTAAAAGCGCGGTCGGCGTGTCCCCGGCGCACCACAAGTCACAGCAGCGCCGCCCGGTCCAGTGGGGGTCGGCGCTGCGTTCCCACAACACAAAGTCCCCCAGTAAACTGTAGGAACACTAACTCCAACGTTACGGTCCCCGGCGCACTACAACACCCAGCCAGCCCGGAGTGTGTCTGTGCCTGCCGGGGACACAGAGTACCTGTATGATGCAGGGCCTTGTCCCTGATTGTACTCCTGCTCCATATCCATCAGGTGCTATGGGTCTGTGGATGGAGCCCGGCGTCAGAGCTTAGAGGCCGGCAGGATCCCACTTCCACAGAGCCCTACAAGGGGATGTGGAAGGAAAACAGCATGTGGGGCTCCAGCCCCTGTACCAGCAATAGGTACCTCAACCTTACAACACCATCCACGGGTGAGAAGGGAGCATGCTGGGGGCCCTATATGGGCCCTCTTTTCTTCCATCCGAAATAGTCAGCAGCTACTGCTGACTAAAATCTGTGGAGCTATGCGTGGATGTCTGACCTCCTTCGCACAAAGCTTGAAAACTGGAGAACCCGTGATACCACGGGGGGGTATAGCCAGAAGGGGAGGGGCCTTGCACTTTTTAGTGTAGTGCTTTGTGTGGCCTCCGGAGGGCAGTAGCTATACCCCAATCGTCTGGGTCTCCCAATAGAGCGCTGAAGAAAATCATATGAGAATGCATGTGTGGATGTATGCCTCCTGAACACAAAGCAATAAAACTGGCTGGGTCTGCTCACCAGGGGGTGTATAAGCTCAGGGGGAGGAGCTACACTTTTAGGTGTAGTACTTTGTGTGTCCTCCGGAGGCAGAAGCTAAACACCCATGGTCTGGGTCTCCCAAAGGAACGATAAAGAAAATAATCATGCCAAGAGTCAGACACCCTGCACCCCCGCCGATTAGCTGCTGTCGGTGCCGGGAGCAGGCAGCCCCAAATGCTAAGTCCGGAGCTGCCCGTCGACTGATATCAGCCAGGTACTGCACATCCGCCTCCCATTCAATCAATAGGAGGTGGGTGTGCAGTATCTGGCTGAGTGGCCGCTATCAGAAAAGAGGCATCTTCAGAACTGAGTATTTCCGGCACTAAAAACAGCTGATCGGCGGGGCTGGCAGGTGTTGGACCCTGGACTATCAGACATTGATCCAAAAAGGAGACAGTTGCACACTGCAGCGCTAAGATATGTGGAATAATGAATATGGGAATATAGACAAGCATTACTAATATGAAAAACATGTAAAAATTGAGATACTTATCACACAAAATTGGCCAGATTTTATGTGAGCCCAACAACGAGCTGCAAAGTGACCATTTTTGTTGGGTCCCTATCAAACTAATGCCTGTTTGGGTTAAAAAAAAAAATTCATGTCCACCCATAAATTGTAGAACCTACAAATGGAGAATTAAAATCACCTGAGGCTGAAGAGAAGGAGTGCTCAATCAGAAGGCATAATAATCTATGTAATCTAAGAAAAAGACTGATGGCACAACCTATCATTCTAATGTGAACAGGCGCAGACTAAACATGAAACACAGCAACAAAAAGGAAACTGTTGCACACTGCAGTGCTAAGATATGTGGAACAATGAATATGGGAATATAGACATGCAAAATGAGGTCGCCTTGCCACTGGCTGTTGGGCTCACATAAAATCCGGCCAATTTTGTGTACCAAGTATCTCAATTTTTGCATGTTTTTCATAGCAGTAATGCATGTCTATAGTCCCAAATTCATTGTTCTACATAGCTTAGCATGACAGAGTGCAACTGTCTCCTTTTTGTTAATATCTTTCATATTCAGTTTGCACCTGTTCACATTAGAAAGACAGGATGTGCCATCAGTCTTTTTCTTAGCTATCAGACATTGATGCCCATCCTAAGGTTAGGCCATCAATGTAAAAGTAGTGGCCAACCTTTTTAAATGCAATAATATGCCAAAGTGGTCCCATACCCAGTAATAACGCCCTTGATGTATCTCAATACAGCTGAAGAGTAGCACTCACCTGAGCAGAAAGCCAGGAACTGGGTGGGAACCCCTGTACTATACACTGCACATTTCTGGCACAATACTTCTGGGAACTAGATTGGTTGCCACATGAAGGCACAAGGATTGGATGGCATAGTATTCATTGCCTGGGAGCCCCCTCTGTTAAAGTGACCCCCACTCTGACAGACCAAGATTGTCCATTCACTAAACTGACAGCTATTCAGATGCCCTTCTGCAGCAATAGCAAATGCAAGGAAAGTATGTGCCGGAGTTAAAGAAGCTAGACCCATGGCAATCCACTTAGCCTAAGTCCTCCGTCACACATCTGTACCTCCGGTCCGTGTTTGCCATTTTTTGCACGTACCGGAGACACGTGCTTACGTTGAATCATTTATTTTCATGTTAAAAGCCGCATGTCAGTATTTTTGCACGGAGCGTGTGTGTGTTCCGTGCATACTTGTGTCCATTTAGAAAAAGTGCCATGTCCGTGTTGCTCCGGGATCACGTACTGACTGACCCATTACATCCTATGGGTCCGTGTTGACACGTACGTGATACGGATGATGTCCGTGTGCTATCCGTGCGGTCCGTTTCCGTGTGGCTCAAAACAAGTTTGTTACAATTTTAAATACTTGCAGGTGGCCAAGGTACCATACAAAATCCAACATAAGGCTCTGTGCGCACTGGGAAGTGGAATTTTCTTGAGAAAATTCCGCATGCCCTCAAAGATTACCGCACCCGCGGTAAAAAACCGCGGGAAACCGCACCCGAAAACCGCATGCGGTTTGCCGCGGTTTGCTGCGGTTTTACCGCGGTATTATTCGCGGTATTGCCGCGTGCGGGTTGGGATGTGCTTTATTGCATTCAATGCAATAAAGCACATTGAAGAAAAAAAGAAAAAAAAAAAAAAAAGTCATTTAATTCTGAGAGTAGATAGACAGAAGAATAGATAGAGGGATAGATAGATAGACAGAGGGACAGATAGAGGGATAGATAGATGACAGATCGCTGCATTTCCCACGGTCGGCAGTGAGTTCACATTACCGGCCGTGGGAAATGACCGGTAATTACCTCTGCTGCATTCAGCCTGTGTCTGTGACAGTCGCGGCTGGATGGAAGCAGCGCTGGACGTCGGACCTGGATTACGCCGGAGCTTTGGTGCGGGAGGGGTTAATAAAATGGTGAACGAGGCTTGTTTGTTTTATTTAAAATAAAGGATTTTTCGGTGTGTGTGTTTTTTTTCACTTTACTTACGGGTTGATCATGTCAGCTGTCACATAGACGCTGCCATGATCAAGCCTGGGGTTAATGGCGGTGGTCCCCCACCATCATTAACCCCTTGTATTACCTTGCCACCACTGCTACAACGGTGGCAAGAAGAGCCGAGGACACGCCGGTATTGTCGCATATTGCATGCGACAGTGCCGGGGCAGCTGCGGCTGATATTCTCGGCTGTGGGAGGGGGAGTGAGGCGGGGGACATTACCCCTGCCCCTCTCCCTCCCCAGCCTGAGAATACCGGGCCGCCGCTGTGTGCTTACCTCGGCTGGAAGGTAAATATGCAGCGGAGCCCACGTTCTTTTTTTCCTATATTTCCGTTTTCTTTCTATGTGTGTTCTATGTGTTCTGTGTCTATGTGTTCTATGTGTCTGTGATGTCTGTGTGTGTGTGATCTGTGTGTGTGTGTTTACTCTGCACGGCTTCCTCTTCCTGTAATGACATCACTTCCCTGCAAAACCGCAAGCAAGTGATGCACATTACCGGAGGTAAACCGCAAAATACCGCAGGGAATAACGCAGGAAAACGCAGTGAACCGCACAGAATTTGCTGCCTGCGTTATTCCCTGCGGGATTTCTTGATTAACATTGAGTCAATGGAGAGAAATCCCGCAGCGCTGTGCGGAAAAGAAGTGACATGCACTTGTTTTTGCTGCGGGAATCCCGCAGCAAAACATGCAGCTGTCAAATTCCGCCCAGTGCGCACAGGATTTTTTTTCTCCATAGGATTTGCTGGTGATTCACTGCAGAGATGTTATGAACATTTTCTGCAGCGAAACATGCAGCAAATCCGCGGCAAAACCCGCGAAAAATCCGGTAAGTGCGCACATAGCCTAAAAATCCTAAGGCCTCCATGGATAATGGCATGGTTGTAGTATATATCCAAAAACATTGGATATCCAAGTAAAAAGACCAGCAGGTTAATTGTGGATAATTATAAGAATGTGCTAATCAAATCCACCTACGTGTCATTATTCCCAACAAATAATCATTAACTTCATTTGATAAAGATGTGAAAAATGGACAAGATACGGAAAACACACTGATGTATTACACGCACAGAAAAACGCACACGTACACACGTAACACACACGTAATGCACACGGACACTACATGGAGAGAAAAAACGGACTCCAAAAAGGGAACACGGACTACAAAAACGGACATAGTCACACGTACGTTTTTTTTCACGTGAGTGTGGCACAGGCCTAAAGTGTTTACTTACTAAAGACAACTCATACCTATGTTCCCACAATGAGTATTTGATCAGATTTCGATGCTGAGGATTTTCGGCAGCATTTCTGTACCTACTAGGTTATTTTGGGGGTTTTTCATTGCGTTTTTTGAGTGAGGTTTTTTTCCACATGTTTTATCGTGTTTTTTTACACTGCGGCTGTTGACTGTTTTGGCATGCCATGTTTTAAATAAAGCCGCTTTGTTTTTGATAGCGTCTGTTATTTGGCTTTGACAAAACTTTACTAAACACAGTCATGTGTAGGTTACGTGTTTTTAGTGCGCTTCTGCAGAAGAAATGCAGTAAAAACACACATTGCTTTTATTTTTTAACATCTAATGCAATTGGGGCAATCAGCACATAAAATTCAGCGGACTCTAAATAAATTGACATGTTGCGGATTTCACAAAATGCACAGCTAAAAATAAGCAGTGTCAAAAAATCATTGCGGTAACGATTAGGCTAAGGCTATGTTCACACGTATTTTTGCAGTGCTTTTGTGCGGCTTTTTTTATGCAAATTAAAAGCTACTTTTTACAATAGAAGGAAAAGCTACAACACTCCAGAAATCTCATTCACGCACTTTTTTATTTGGACTTCTGTGTTTTTGAACACTGCAGCAGGTTAATTCTTTTTGCAATATTTTTTTTAACCCATACAAAATCAATGAGCGTGCAAAAACGCAGCAAAAAAAGATATACATTTTCTTCAACTTTTTGGTGAAAAAAAACTCCAAAAACACAGGTACATCAGGATGTGACACCCATTTATTTTTGCAACTTTCCCCAAGTGTAAACCATAATGTCTTGGTATCTTCACATGAGAATCAATGTTCCACGTTTAAAGATCCACTCCAACATATTTTTACTGCACCGCTGGAGTGGTGCTTTAAATGTAAGTCCCCTGTCCCCTGCCTTATACTCACCTGCTGCCAACGTCAGTTTCTGTCAGTCTCCGGCACATTGTGACCTGCCAGCAACTCCTGTGTTTGCTTGAGAGCTCCTGAGGTCACAACTCAATACAAGTGTATGAGAGCCTCGTTCTGTCTCTCAGAGTTGTATTGAGACTTGTGATGTAACTTCTGGCCAGTCAGATTTTACAATCACAAGAGGGCACCGCGGAACCAGAGCGACACCGAAAAAAAGCGAATTTTGTTGCTTACCGTAAATTCTTTTTCTTATTTTTCCGTCATGGGAGACCCAGACCATGGGTGTATAGCTTCTGCCTCCGGAGGACACACAAAGTACTACACTCAAAACGTGTAGCTCCTCCCTCCTAGCATATACACCCCCTGCTAGCCAGTCCTAGCCAGTTTAGTGCAAAAGCTGAAGGAGGACATCCACCCACAAGTAGAGACAGAGTAAAACCCGGAACAACCGGAACCTCTGTCTACAACAACAGCTGGTGAAGACACACGGAACAAGAAACCTGCCAACAGGCAATAGGGAGGGTGCTGGGTCTCCCATGACGGAACTATAAGAAAAAGAATTTACGGTAAGTAACAAAATTCTCTTTTTCTTTATCGTTCCTATGGGAGACCCAGACCATGGGACGTTCTAAAGCAGTCCATGGGTGGGAATAAACAGAAACTGAGAAGCAGGCGAAACCTAACTTCACAAATGGGCGACAGACGCCTGAAAGATGCGTCTGCCCAAGCCCGCGTCTGCCAAAGCATGAGCATGCCTTGGGTAGTGCTTCGAAAAAGTATGCAGACTAATCCGAGTGGCAGTCTGACAGACCTGCTGAGCCGTAGCCTGGTGCCTGAAAGCCCAAAAGGCACAGACAGCTCTGATCAAGTGTGCCCTGATCCCCGGCGGGGAAGGCACTTGAGTACACTTGTAGGCATCGGAAATGGCCGACCTAAGCCAACGAACCAGGGTCGGCTTAGATGCCGAGAGACCGCTACGTTGACTAGTGGTCAGCACCAGAGAGAAAGTCCGGAGTCGGACGGAGACCACCTTATCTTGATGAAAAAAAAAACAAGAAAGGGGGTGACTCCGAAGAGAGTGCAGCCAAAACAGAGACTCTCTGGCGGGAAATTATGGCCACTAGAAAGACCACTTTCTGTGAAAGATGAAACAAAGAAACCTCCTTAAGAGGCTCAAAGGGGGGTTTCCGGAAACCGTGAGGACCGGATTAAGGTCCCAGGGCTCCATAGGCCGCCGATAAGGCGGAATGATGTGAGATGCGCCTTACGGTCCGGAAGATGCCATGGCAACACTACGGACAGATGGAGCAGGTCAGGGTACCAAGCTTGCCTGGGTCAGTCTGGAGTATGAGAATGACCAGACGGCCCTCTTTACTGATCTTGCGCAGGACTCTGGACAAGAGCTAGAGGGTGAAACACGTAAGAGAGACGAAGCTGGGACCAAACATGAACCAGTGCGTCTGCCGCAAAACCTGAGGATCGTGGACCACGGTTGGACAGCTGAAATAGTCTGCCTCGCAGTTTTCACGTCTAGGATGTGGGCTGCGGATACGGTGGACTAGGAGTCCCTCGTCCACTGAAGAATGCGTCGAGCCGCCAACATTGCCAGGCGGCTGAGTGTCCCGCCCTGGAAGTTGATGTAGGTAAACGCTGTCACGTTGTCCGACTGGACTCGAATGTGCCTAGCCGCCAACAGATGGTGAAAGGCTTAGAGAGCTAGAAATACAGCTCTGATTTCCAGCACATTGATCCAGAGGGCTGATTCGGACAGAGTCCAAGCGCCCTGCGCTCCACGGTGGAGATATACTGCTCCCAAGGCGGATAGACTAGCATCCTGGTGAGGATCACCCGGGACGGGGCCAGGAAGGAGCGTCCCTGAGACAGAGTGGCCGAAGCCACCACTGAAACGAGCCCCTGGTCTGTGGCGAAGCCACCACCCTGTGGAAGGAGGAAGTTCGCTTGTACAGCGGAAAATATCCAGCCTCAGAGGACGCAGGAGAAACTGGGCAAGGGAATCGCTTCCATTGACGCCACCATCTGACCAGTACCTGTATTCGGTGCCTGATAGAACGACGTCGACCGCCAGCGGAGGGACTACTGTTTGACTAAGGGCAGCTTCACAAGTGCCGACAGAGTCTCGAATTGCGTCCCTGGGAACGGGAACTTCTGGTTCGAAGTCAGAGTGGACTTGGACAGAATGACAAGCCACCCGAATTGGTTAGAGTGGCGAGAGTGAGCGAAGCACTCTGCTAAGAGTCTGCACTGGATGAAGCCCCGACAAGAAGACCGTCCAGGGCAAAAGATCACTGCCAATCCCTAGAGGTGCAGGACCCTAATCACAGCTGCCCCAACCTTGAGAATACTCGAGGGGCCGTGGCTAACCCCAAGGGAAGAACCACGAATTGGACCACTCCGATTGCAAAATGGTGGTGTGAAACTGCGATTGACACCTGCAGCTAGGCATCTCTGATGCCGATGGATGCTAGGGAATCTCCTTGGGTTATTGATTGATCCGGTGAAAAACACACGGAACAAGACCGAGACTCCATGTGAAAACGCCACACCTGAACATGCTTGAAAAGCTTAAGATCCAGTTCGGAAGGCACCGCCCTCTTCGGGGACTAGGAATAGATTTAAGCAGAAATCTCAGAACCGTTCCCAGTCGGGAACCGGTACAATTACTCCATTGGCCTGCAAGAATGCCACGGCCTGTGAGAAGGCGGCGGCCTTGGAGCCGGGGGGAGTTGACAGAAAAAATCTGTTTGGCGGGTGGATAGAATTCTATCCTGTAGCCATGGGAGATATAATCCCGCACCCACTGAACGGAGACGTGTTAAAACCATACGTCGCCAAGTGGGAGAGCCTGCCACCGGCCTAGGACGTTGTTGGCGTGGCTAGATAGCTCGGAGGAAGCTGACTCAGCGGCAACATCTCCTGCGGTTTTCTGAAGACGCAGCTTCGAGCGCCATTTGGGTTTATGAACCTTGGCCGAGCTAGTGGACGAGGCCGAGGGCTTAGAGAACGATCAGATGGAGGAACGAAAAAAACGAAACCTCAACTGATTCCTGCCCTGGACAGGTTTCCTGGTTTAGGTTTGTGGCATGGAAGAACTCTTCCCGCCAAGAGCTTCCTTAATTTCATCCAGTTGGTTCCGAAGAGACTGGTCCCAACAAAAGGGAGCCCAGCAAGGAACTTCTATAGAAGCATCTGCCTTCCATTTCCGAAGCCACAGGAGCCTGCGGATAGCGAGGAAAGTAGCCGAGGCCACCGCAGTGCGGTGTCCAGCATGGCAGACATGGCATAGGATGAACAGACTGAAGTCTGGAAGTTCAGGCAACCATTTCGGGCATAGAGTCCCTGTGAGGGAATGCATCTCCTCTAGAGAAGCAGAGAAGGCTACAAAAATACCCGCACTGCTGTAAAGCTGAGGAGAACGAAGCTCCTGCCGCCCCCATACAGATTTGGCCAGAAGGACAACCTGGCGGACCGCAAAACCTTAAGTGAGGAACCATCAGCCACTGATATAACGGTCCGGGCTGAGCCACCTTTGGTGAATGAGCCCACTCCTTGACCACCACTGTTGGAAAGGGAAAAACAGTCCTCAGAACCACGCTTCATGGGAAGAGACTGTCAGAGCGGACCCTGGGCTTGGTCACAGTGGCCTGAAAACTGGAGTGGTTAAGGAACACACCTTGTGTTCTCCTAGGCAAGGTAACTCCGGCGGATTGAGGTCCAGTACAAAATTAATGTACAGTGGGATCCTTATAGAGGTGCCGTCAGCCACTGATACAACTATCCGGGCTGAAAGTCTAGACACCGGAGGGACCACCCTTGGCGAATGAGCTCACTCCTTGACCACCTCTGATGGGAGGGGGAAACAGTCATCAGAACCCCGCTTTGGGGTCTGACAGGACAGGCTGTGGGCTTGGACACAGTGGGCTGAAAACTGGAGTGGTTAAGGAACACACTCCTTGTCCTGTTTAAGGTATACTGATGCCTTTCTGCCAGCGGGGAATACTCCCCTGATACAGGCGGATGAGGTCCAGTACAAGTATAATGGACGCAATCCAATCATTCGCATCTGCGTCACCTACGGACAGATCAATGGTACATAAAGTAGCGTCCGAGCCCCTGGTAGAGACATCCTCCTCGTCCAGTGAGTCAGCTCGTAATCAGAGCTGCGGGACGGGGAGGACAGGGGACCCTGCGTCTCCATGTCAGGAGGACGGGGTCTGAGACCAGAAGGAGAGTCCTCTGTGAGCTTTGCTGAGCGAGCTGTAGCAGAAAACGCCCTGAGAAGGGGGCTAATGCATGCTCAGCAGATTCCAGGACAGCCGACCCCTGGAAAGAGCGGATTCTAGCCAAACCAGGGGTCAGCCACCGAAGCCGGAGCAGCTGGAGGGACCACTGATGAGCCTCCAGGCTGATGTGTTTATGAGCTCGGTACAGCCGTACGAGACTACATGTAGTGCATAATAAAAACAGCCTTGCAGCCTTGCTCTGATGTGAGACATGCTGCAGAGGTGGGGGCTCTGTCCTAGAATGGCCCCCAGCAGAGTATATAAACAGATAAAATAAGCAGCTGCACAAACCGGAGGTTGTGGCTGCCAGATCGTTTAAACAGACATTTCTGTGCCCTCCAGTCCCTCAGCCCAGGCCCCCACTTGTCACAATGTGGAATCTCTGTGCCTATGCAGGCACAGAGAACGCTGAGAAAATGGCGACCGGAGCGAGGAGAGGGGGCGGGGCCTACTCTGAGAGCGGCAAATGAGGTAGCCAGGGGAGGGAATCCTTCCTCAGTGAGGAGTGTCCCTTTCCTGTGCTGCACAGCCGCTGGGCGGAGCCACACTGTCCCTCTGCATGACTGACATGCAGAGGCAGTGGAAACCGAAACTAGGCCTCAGGCGAAGCCGGGGCCTAGATTTAAACATGCGGCCGGCGTGCAGGCACCATCGGCGCGGTTCTCCAGTGAAAACTGGAGAACCGGCCGGAAATGTTAACACAAACATAAAACACACTCTCCCCAATAAATAAAGTATAAAGGACCCCTGGAAAGACCACTTTCTGTGGTAATAACGTCTCATATACTTAGCTTGTGAGACGCAGGTTGCCAGGTCCCTGGGGGGTGATCGCTCCGTCCAGCAGGATCCTGAAAAAGGGCTGCGGATGGAGACCGGTCCCCTGAAAAGCAGTGAGAACCGTGTTGGCTCCCACTTCAAGCCAGAGCCCCAGGGGATGGTGAAGGAGCGCGGCATGAGAAGGCTCCAGCCTTGGAAAATCAACCTTAACAGCACCGCCGACACAGTGGGGTGAGAAGGGACATGCCGGGAGTCCAGCTGGACCCGCTTTTCTTCCAAATCTTTGATCCAAAAGGAAAAATCAAAAATCAGAGAATGCATGTGTGTGTGACCTCCTGAAACACAAAGCATTGAACTGGCTAGGACTGGCTAGCAGGGGGTGTATATGCTAGGAGGGAGGAGCTACACGTTTTGAGTGTAGTACTTTGTGTGTCCTCCGGAGGCAGAAGCTATACACCCATGGTCTGGGTCTCCCATAGGAACGATAAAGAAAAGGTGAAGATGCCGAAGGGTGAAAAAACAAGCAAACAATGGAGTAGATTATTCAGAATAGTCACTATTTTAAAGCAATTCTTGTTTCTCCCCACTCCAAGCATAGTTTAAAGCGAACCAACCACCAGGATTTTCCTATGTAAACTAAATCCAGTGCTATGCTGGCAATATCATGTGGATTCTTTACATACCTTTAGTGGTCAGATTGGATGTATAGATTTTGAAATACAGGCAAGTTACAGAAACATACAGCTTTTTGATTGGCAGCAGCTGCCGAGTAGCTAATATGTGAGTCCAGTTTTGCTATCTATTCCCGCCTGTCTTCTGCCTGTCCTTGGTAGATGCTAGACTGTATGGGCTCCTTCCAGGTATGAGTCATTTCTGTCACGTGATAGGTAAGTGTTAGAAATTTAGCCCATACAGTCCATCTACCAAAGACAGGCAGCAGACAGGGGCGGGAATAGATAGCAAAACCTGATTCACATATTAGTTATTCAGCAGCTGCTGCCAATCATAAAGCTGTTCATTTCTGTAACTTTACTTGCCTGTATTTCAAAAACCATACATCCAATCTGACAACTAAAGGTATGTATAGAATCAGCATGATAGTGCCAGTATAGCACTGGCTTTAGTTTATATAGGAAAATCCTGGTGATCGGTGTGCTTTAACTGAAGTAGTGATAGTTAAATTCATGATATGTGAAAAGTAAAAAACTGCCCTACCTAATAAACAATTTGATCAAATTGCATTTTTTTTTCTTGCAATAATGGTCTATGGTTTCTCACACACATCTTGCATTGGTGGCCCAAACCTTCTATTGTTTACAATTGGAGGCAAATTCTAGGATTCTGAAAAATGGCGCAAACCCCCCCCCAAAAAATTAATGCATTTTTGCTGCTTTCCTTACGGCATCAAACCCTGCATTTTGGCTGCAGGTTTTTTTTTTAACTGCTAAAAAGATCGGGTGTTGGCTGCAGAAAAAATAAGCACAATAAAAAAAATCAATGTGTAAACACAGCCTTAGTATGTCTTATACGTGTGAACCTCTATTTTAATATGCTGTAAGGGGGAGGGCTTGGCAGATCACTTGATGGCTTTCTTCTAAGATTAGAAGTTGCAGTAACTGATTGCTAACCTGGTATAGGACAACGGGGAATGAGCGGTATGACCGGTGACAATGCTCGCTCTTCTTCCTCTTCTTTCACATGGCACAAGGAAGGAAAGCGTTGGGTGTCCTCTCCTATAACACTTTCTGGGGAAGAGGCTGGAACAATGCTGTCAGGAGAATCACTTTCCTCATCACTCTCCATCCTAAATGAAAAAAACAAAAAAACGACATTTACAATTTGACAAAAGACCAACTTTCTTCACGTAGTCTACGAAGACATGATCAGTGTGGTCTCACCTGACATCCTCACTTTGGTTGTGTGGGGGAGTGGGAAGTGCAGCCAAAAGGTCCAGACTCCGTTCATCAGTGCCTACCGGACAAAAAGTTATAAGAAGTTACTTAGATACAAAATAGACTTTCCTGTACTGTAGCTGACTCCGCGCACCTTTTTTGACTTCGGCCTCAGCACTGCTCTCAGATTCCTTTTTTGTTTCGTTCAGATCTTCAGTTGCTGTTACACCATTCACCATTTTTTGCTGCACCGAAGGAGGTGGCGTTGGAGGTAAGGATGAGGGAGGTGTAGGGGGATTACTGAGGTTGTTCTTTAAAATAAAATAAGCCATAATTAAGCATTTTATAACTAGCCCTGGTAAAGCTGGACTTTGTGTGGAATAATCGAAGTACCTTGCTGAGTAGCTGTGTGTAGTAGTCCGGGATACTCTCCAGAGCCCCACTGCCAAACGATCCTTTCAGTGGGCTTTTCCCATTAACTGGTGTACTGCTGCCAAAGGGAGCAAATAGGCTGAAGTTTGCAGTTACTGAAGGCTCCATCAGAGGCAACAGAGAAAGCTCCTGAAAAACGATCATAAGAAACAATAGATTTTAAAGAACAAAATAGATTTATTTTTTTTTCAAACACTTTAAAAACATGGAATGAAGGGAATTTTGTTTACTTACCGTAAATTCCTTTTCTTCTAGCTCCAATTGGGAGACCCAGACAATTGGGTGTATAGCTTCTGCCTCCGGAGGCCACACAAAGTATTACACTTAAAAGTTTAAAGCCCCTCCCCTTCTGCCTATACACCCCCCGTGCCTCACGGGCTCCTCAGTTTTGGTGCAAAAGCAAGAAGGAGGAAAAGTTATAAATTGGTTTAAAGTAAATTCAATCCGAAGAAATTTCGGAGAACTGAAACCATTCAACATGAACAACATGTGTACACAAAGAACAACAGCCCGAAGGGAACAGGGGCGGGTGCTGTGTCTCCCAATTGGAGCTAGAAGAAAAGGAATTTACGGTAAGTAAACAAAATTCCCTTCTTCTTTGTCGCTCCATTGGGAGACCCAGACAATTGGGACGTCCAAAAGCAGTCCCTGGGTGGGTAAAGTAAAACCTCGTAATAGAGCCGTAAGACGGCCCCTTCCTACAGGTGGGCAACCGCCGCCTGAAGGACTCGCCTACCTAGGCTGGCATCTGCCGAAGCATAGGTATGCACCTGATAGTGTTTCGTGAAAGTGTGCAGGCTCGACCAGGTAGCTGCCTGACACACCTGCTGAGCCGTAGCCTGGTGACGCAAAGCCCAGGACACACCCACGGCTCTGGTAGAATGGGCCCTCAGCCCTGAGGGAACCGGAAGCCCAGAAGATCGGTAAGCTTCGAGAATTGGTTCCTTGATCCACCGAGCCAGGGTTGATTTGGAAGCCTGTGACCCTTTACGCTGGCCAGCGACAAGGACAAAGAGTGCATCCGAGCGGCGCAGGGGCGCCGTACGAGAAATGTAGAGTCTGAGTGCTCTCACCAGATCTAACAAGTGCAAATCCCTTTCACATTGGTGAACTGGATGAGGACAAAAAGAGGGTAAGGAGATATCCTGATTGAGATGAAAGGGGGATACCACCTTAGGGAGAAATTCCGGAACCGGACGCAGAACCACCTTGTCCTGGTTAAACACCAGGAAAGGGGCTTTGCATGACAGCGCTGCTAGCTCAGACACTCTCCGAAGTGATGTGACTGCTACTAGGAAGGCCACTTTCTGCGAAAGGCGTGAGAGAGAAATATCCCTCATTGGCTCGAAAGGTGGTTTCTGAAGAGCCATCAGCACCCTGTTCAGATCCCAGGGTTCTAACGGCCGCTTGTAAGGAGGGACTATGTGACAAACCCCCTGCAGGAACGTGCGTACCTGTGGAAGTCTGGCTAGGCGCTTCTGAAAAAACACAGAGAGCGCTGAGACTTGTCCCTTAAGGGAGCCGAGCGACAAACCTTTTTCCAATCCGGATTGAAGGAAGGAAAGAAAAGTGGGCAAGGCAAATGGCCAGGGAGAAAAACCCTGATCAGAGCACCAAGATAAGAATATCCTCCACGTCCTGTGGTAGATCTTGGCGGACGTTGGTTTCCTAGCCTGCCTCATAGTGGCAATGACCTCTTGAGATAACCCTGAAGACGCTAGGATCCAGGACTCAATGGCCACACAGTCAGGTTGAGGGCCGCAGAATTCAGATGGAAAAACGGCCCTTGAGACAGCAAGTCTGGTCGGTCTGGTAGTGCCCACGGTTGGCCCACCGTGAGATGCCACAGATCCGGGTACCACGACCTCCTCGGCCAGTCTGGAGCGACGAGGATGGCGCGGCGGCAGTCGGACCTGATCTTGCGTAACACTCTGGGCAACAGTGCCAGAGGAGGAAACACATAAGGGAGCTGAAACTGCGACCAATCCTGAACTAAGGCGTCTGCCGCCAGAGCTCTGTGATCTTGAGACCGTGCCATGAATGTCGGGACCTTGTTGTTGTGCCGGGACGCCATTAGGTCGACGTCCGGCATCCCCCAGCGGCAACAGATCTCCTGAAACACGTCCGGGTGAAGGGACCATTCCCCTGCGTCCATGCCCTGGCGACTGAGAAAGTCTGCTTCCCAGTTTTCTACGCCCGGGATGTGAACTGCGGATATGGTGGAGGCTGTGGCTTCCACCCATAGCAGAATCCGCCGGACTTCCTGGAAGGCTTGCCGACTGCGTGTTCCGCCTTGGTGGTTGATGTATGCCACCGCTGTGGAGTTGTCCGACTGAATTCGGATCTGCTTGCCTTCCAGCCACGGCTGGAACGCCTTTAGGGCAAGATACACTGCCCTTATCTCCAGAACATTGATCTGAAGGGAGGACTCTAGCTGAGTCCAAGTACCCTGAGCCCTGTGGTGGAGAAAGACCGCTCCCCACCCTGACAGGCTCGCGTCCGTCGTGACCACAGCCCAGGATGGGGGCAGGAAGGATTTCCCCTTCGACAGAGAAGTGGGAAGAAGCCACCACTGAAGGGAAGCCTTGGCTGCCCGAGAAAGGGAGACGTTCCTGTCGAGGGACGTCGACTTCCTGTCCCATTTGCGGAGAATGTCCCATTGAAGTGGACGCAGATGAAACTGCGCAAAAGGAACTGCCTCCATTGCTGCTACCATCTTCCCTAGGAAGTGCATGAGGCGCCTCAAGGGGTGTGACTGGCCTTGAAGGAGAGATTGCACCCCTGTCTGTAGTGAACGCTGTTTGTCCAGCGGAAGCTTCACTATCGCTGAGAGAGTATGAAACTCCATGCCAAGATATGTCAGTGATTGGGCCGGTGTCAGATTTGACTTTGGAAAATTGATGATCCACCCGAAACTCTGGAGAGTCTCCAGAGCAATGTTCAGGCTGTGTTGGCATGCCACTTGAGAGGGTGCCTTGACAAGCAGATCGTCTAAGTAAGGGATCACCGAGTGTCCCTGAGAGTGCAGAACTGCTACTACTGTTGCCATGACCTTGGTGAAGACCCGTGGGGCTGTCGCCAGGCCGAAAGGCAGTGCCACGAACTGAAGGTGTTCGTCCCCTATGGCGAAACGAAGGAAGCGCTGATGCTCTGGAGCAATCGGTACATGGAGATAAGCATCTTTGATGTCGATTGATGCTAGGAAATCTCCTTGGGACATTGAGGCGATGACGGAGCGGAGCGATTCCATCCGGAACCGCCTGGTTTTTACGTGTTTGTTGAGCAGTTTTAGGTCCAGAACAGGACGGAAGGATCCGTCCTTTTTCGGCACCACGAACAAGTTGGAGTAAAAACCGTGACCCTGTTGCTGAAAGGGAACAGGGATCACCACTCCTTCTGCCTTCAGAGTGCACACCGCCTGAAGAAGAGCATCGGCTCGCTCGGGGGGCGGAGATGTTCTGAAGAATCGAGTCGGACGACGAGAGCTGAACTCTATCCTGTAACCGTGAGACAGAATGTCTCTCACCCAACGGTCTTTTACCTGTGGCAGCCAGGCGTCGCAAAAGCGGGAAAGCCTGACACCGACCGAGGATGCGGTGCGAGGAGGCCGAAAGTCATGAGGCCGCTTTGGGAGCGGTTCCTCCGGCGGTCTTTTTAGGACGTGACTTAGACCGCCATGAATCGGAGTTCCTCTGATCCTTCTGAGGCCTTTTGGACGAGGAGAATTGAGACCTGCCCGCGGACCGAAAGGACCGAAACCTCGATTGTACCTTCCGTGGTTGAGGTCTGTTTGGTTTGGACTGGGGTAAGGATGAGTCCTTTCCCTTGGATTGTTTAATGATTTCATCCAATCGCTCACCAAACAGGTGGTCGCCAGAAAATGGCAAACCAGTTAAGAACTTTTTGGAAGCAGAGTCTGCCTTCCATTCACGTAGCCACATGGCCCTGAGGACTGCCACCGAATTGGCGGATGCTACCGCCGTACGGCTCGCAGAGTCCAGGACAGCATTAATGGCGTAGGACGCAAACGCCGACGCCTGAGAGGTTAAGGACACCACTTGCGGAGCAGACGTACGTGTGACTGCATTAATCTGCGCATGACAAGCTGAGATAGCTTGGAGTGCCCATACGGCTGCGAATGCTGGAGCAAAAGACGCGCCGATAGCTTCATAGATGGATTTCAACCAGAGCTCCATCTGTCTGTCAGTGGCATCTTTGAGTGAAGCCCCATCTTCCACTGCAACTATGGATCTAGCCGCCAGTCTGGAGACTGGAGGATCCACCTTGGGACACTGAGCCCAGCCCTTGACAACGTCAGGGGGGAAGGGATAACGTGTATCCTTAAGGCGCTTGGAAAAACGCTTATCTGGACAAGCTCGGTGTTTCTGGACTGCCTCTCTGAAGTCAGAGTGATCCAGAAACGTACTCAATGTACGCTTGGGAAACCTGAAACGGAATTTCTCCTGCTGAGAAGCTGACTCCTCAATTGGAGGAGCTGGGGGAGAAATATCCAACACCTGATTGATGGTCGCTATAAGGTCATTCACTATGGCGTCACCTTCAGGTGTATCTAGGTTGAGAGCGGCCTCAGGATCAGAATCCTGATCTGCTACCTCCGCTTCATCATCCAGAGAGTCCTCCTGCTGAGACCCTGAACAGTGTGATGAAGTCGAGGGAATTTCCCAGCGAGCCCGCTTAGGCGGCCTGGGACTGCGGTCCGTGTCAGAGACCTCACCCTGGGACCTATGAGTCAACCCAGGAGCACTTTGCTGCTCCAACTGAGGGGGGCCTGGGGTCAATGATTCAACAGTGCCCGGGGCCTGAGTCACCGGTCTGGACTGTAAGGCTTCTAGTATCTTAGCAGACCATTTATCCATACTCTCAGACAGTTTGTCAGTAAATACTGCAAACTCCGTCCCTGTCACCTGGACAGTGGTAGCAGGTGGTTCCACCTGGGCCACCAGTAGCAGAGGCTCCGGCTGAGTAAGTGCCACAGGGGCCGAGCATTGCACACAATGAGGGTCGGTGGAACCTGCCGGTAGTATAGCCGCACATGAGGTACAGGTTGCAAAGTAAGCCTGTGCTTTGGCACCCTTGCTTTTTGCGGACGACATGCTGTTGTCTCCTCTGAGTACAATCCAGGAGGGTATATAGCCAAAAATCAACAGTGCGACCGTACAGTGTAAATGTATAGCATATAAGCATATATATATATGTACACGTCGTCACTCAGTGGGGCCAGCACCACAGGTGCTGCTTACCGACCGCTCAAAGCGGTTGTGTGATCACCAGATTCCCTGCCTGGGCCTCCCAGAGCCGTGTTGTCTCTCCTCTCCAGCGTCAGAAGTGCTGACAGGAATGGCTGCCGGCGTTCTGTGGGGAGGAGGGGGGCCGTGGGCGTGCCCTAGAAAGTGCGGGAATCTGATGCCCCACTGTGCTGAGTGAGGGGGGAGGAGGATACAAAGTATGCTCCAGCCCTCAGCGCTGACGTTCTGTGCAGCGTCCCGCCCTTCCCCTGACTGGCAGGCCTGGGGGCGGGAATATGCGATACTAGGCCGCAAAAGCCGGGGACTAAAGTTATAAGCGCGGCCGGCAAATAAGCGCGGTCGGCGCGGTAGTCCCCGGCGCACTAACACACCCAGCAGTGCTGCAGTGTGTATGGCACAAGCGCTCCATGCGCGGTCCCCCACGGGGACACAGAGTACCTCACAGTAGCAGGGCCTTGTCCCTGACGATACCCGGCTCCTGTCCAGCAGATTCCCCAGGGGCTGCGGAGGGAGCACGGTCCCAGTGCCTGGAGACCGATTAGGATCCCACTTCACCCAGAGCCCTTAAGGGATGGGGAAGGAAAACAGCATGTGGCTCCTGCCTATGTACCCGCAATGGGTACCTCAACCTTAACAACACCGCCGACCAGAGTGGGGTGAGAAGGGAGCATGCTGGGGGCCCTGTTATGGGCCCTCTTTTCTTCCATCCGACATAGTCAGCAGCTGCTGCTGACTAAGATGTGGAGCTATGCGTGGATGTCAGCCTCCTTCGCACAAAGCATAAAAACTGAGGAGCCCGTGAGGCACGGGGGGTGTATAGGCAGAAGGGGAGGGGCTTTACACTTTTAAGTGTAATACTTTGTGTGGCCTCCGGAGGCAGAAGCTATACACCCAATTGTCTGGGTCTCCCAATGGAGCGACAAAGAAATGTATTTTTTATTCTTTATACCAGAAAAAACCGATGCCATACTTAACAAGCAGTTCATTTTCAAAAATATTTCCCGGATTCGTATATTCCTTTCCCAAAAAGCTGCAAAAAACCTAGTGCATGCCCTTATTATCTCACGCCTGGACTACTGCAACCTCCTGCTCTGTGGCCTCCCTACTTAACAGTCTGGCACCCCTACAATTTATTTAAATTATGTTGCCCAGCTAATCCATCTGTCCCCCCGCTACTCCCTGACCTCTCCGTTCTCTCAATCCCTTCACTGGCTTCCCATTGTCCAACAACTCCAGTTCAAAAAACTTATCATGACCTACAAAGCCATCCACGACCGTCTCCTCCCTACATCTGTGACTTAGTCTCCCGATACTTATCTGCACGTAACCTTCAATCCTCACAAGATCTCAGTCTTTACTTCCCTTTCATCTCCTCTTCCCACCATCGCATCCAAAATTTCTCCCATGCATCCCCCCCATACTTTGGAATGCTCTGCCACGGCATATCAGACTCTCCCCAACCTTGACAAGCTTCAAAAGAAACCTGAAGACCCACCTCATCCTACAAGCCTACAACCTGCAGTAACTCTAAATCTGATATAGCGCCGCACAACCATCTCTACCCTCACCTACTGTATCCTCACCCATCCCTTGTAGACTGTGAGCCCTCGTGGGCAGGGCCTCTCTCATCCTGAACCAGTCTGTACCTTGTTTCGTTTATGATCATTGTTCTTGTCCCTACTATGTGTACCCCCTTTTCACATGTAAAACGCCATGGACTAAATGCCGCTAATAATAATAATTATAATAATAATAATAATAATAATAATAGTAATAAATAATTTTTACCTTAAGGGGTGATTGGAAACACAAATTAATTTTCATCCTATATGCCTAGCTATATAATGCCATAATCTAATATATTTTCTTATATACATTAAAAAAAATACTCTACCATTCCCTCACTACATTATTTAACTGCCTTTTTTTTTTTTTTTTTTTTTTTTACTCCTATGTCATTTTTTTGTTGACGCTTCATGTGAGAATCCTTGTGCGTGTTGGGATACTCAAACAAAGAGTCATGAAGGAAAAGAGGCTGAAGTCTCGACAGACTCTGCTCCCTTCCCTGAAACAAAGTAATCAGCGTTGCCCATTTCTGGGGCTGGGCTAGTCCCTGCTCTGCTGATCATGCGCCGCTTGTCATTTCTGACAGATGCTCAGTAGATGCTTGCCACTGTGCATATGCACAGTGACAGTGCACTCTCTCACCAGCTGTGATCAGAAGTAATGAGCCAGCAGGAGAGCGCGCACTGTCTGTCATTGTATGCTGTAAGAATACCTAGTGTACAGAGACAAGAGCAGTCACCACAAGAGAGGTCGTGATTCTCAAGCGAAGTGTCATCAAAAATGGAAACTTAAAAATAAATAAAGCATTTAGGGTAGTGAGGGAGTGGCAGGGATTTATTTAATTTAACTATATTAGAAAATAGATAAGACTGGCATTTAGGATGAAAATTAATTTCCGTTTGGGACCACACCTGTACATTTGTCAAACAAGAAAAACTGGATATGTGAATGAGGACTTGGGGAATAATGCCACATTTTATGCAGTTTTTTTTTTTTTTTTTTTTCAACCAAAGACCATAAAACAGAAAAACTCTTCTTTTGAATCTACTTATGTCTTCTAAAGACAAACTATCTAAAAAAAAAAAATCTGTGTGAACATACATGAAGGTGACCAAGTACAGTGTCCTCCGGCAGAGACAGAAGGAAGCTACAGGGAAGTCGCATACATGTCTGTGTGTATAATGTTACTATCCTTACAAGCACCAACCAGGACTAAAGTTACTAAACACCCCAAGCCTGAAATATTAATAACAATCATCCTGTCTCAGTATGCTGCAGAAAACAAACAAAAGAAAAGTCATCTTTATTTGGGAGGGGCTATTCGTGACTCATTTTTATTTTGTGGGCCCTGCAGCACTGGTGTCCTGGGATCAAATCCCACCAAGGCCAACATCTACAAGAAGTGCTCCCAATGTTTGCGTAGATTTCCTTCGTGCATTCAGGTTTCCTCAGACGCTCCAAAGACACACTAATAGAAAATTTAGATTGTGGGCCCCTATGGGGACAGTGAAAGCGCGGTGGAATATGATGGTGCTATATTAGCAAATCATAAATAATAATATGGGCCTAAGAACCAGCAGGTAGTTGCCTAGCAGTTACTCAGAGTGGTGAAAGACCGATCCTGCCGGCAATTCTGCAGCTTCCACTGATGACACAGACAGATCAGCTGCTTCTCTTCTCCACGGCGGGACTGCAGACATAATACTGATAGGCAGCAGGGAGCCTGCCTGTTAGTTCTTAGGCACATAAATAAAAATGGTCCCGGACGACACTATTGAATAAATGTAATTTCAAGACAGTACATTCCCTGTACCTCCACGTTTTAGGTGAAATACCTGTTTCAGTTGTTTCACAATTGCTTCTGGGGATTTCAGACTGTCCTCCCTACGAATCTTTTTTCGGGAGTTGGGTACTTTCTCATTGGTTTTCTGTGTCCTTTTTGGTTTGGGCGCAGTCTTCTTTGCACAAATGTCCTAAGGTAAAAAAAATAAAATAAATAAAACTCAATTTTGATTTACAAGATCCAATATTAATCAAGACTGACATTATGCTTTGTAGCGACTGTATCATCAGATATTATATGTGAAGGAGATGAAAAAGGTCAGTCATCTTTATTTGAACCCCTTAGGCTAGGTCCACATTTCCGTTGTTTATGATCAATCACAATCCGCTGCTCTGATAAACGCAATCCGTTTGGCGGATTCCGTTGTTCCCATAGACTTGTATGAGTGGCGGATTGTGACTGATAACACTGCGTTGCATCCGCCGCCCGACTGATCAGTCGTGGAATAACTTACCGTAGGGCGGCAGGAACGCAGCATGTAGCATTTTTTGACCAGTGGAATCCTTCTGATTTCGCTGCGCATGCTCTCTTGGCGGCCGAACGATCAGCTGATCGCCCAGCAGCCGCCTTCTGTGAGCAATCAGTTGATTACCCAGCGGCCGCCTTCTGTGAGCGATCAGCTTATCACCCGGCTAATGAGAGTGGTCAGCTGATCGTTCACAATAGCCGGCCGCCGGCTTTTCAGAGGGAACAGATGATCTCCCGGCGGCCGGCTAATGAGAGCGATCATCGCTCTCATTAGCCAGCAGATCATCTGTTCGCTCTCAAAAGCCAGCTATTGTGAACGATCGCTCTCTCTCACATTTTACAACGGAATCCGACAATGAATTCTTATTCTTGTCATCCGTTGTACAATGCATCAGTCACAAGCGACAAACAACGCATGTGACTGATGCAAAATAACTGAAATGTAAACATAACCTTACCGACCGGGCCAAGTTTTTCAATTCTGACCAGTGTGACTTTATGTGGCAATAACTGTGGAATGTTTCACCACATCCTAGTGATTAGGACATTGTTTTGCACTCATATATAAAAATATCAGACATTTGACAAAAAATTAGCAATTTTCAACCTTTGAATGTTTATACAGTGATAGCAAAATAGTTAAACATTTACCTTATGCCTGCCTTTTTATAGCACTATTTGTAAAGAAGGGAATTTTGTTTACTTACCGTAAATTCCTTTTCTTCTAGCTCCAATTGGGAGACCCAGACAATTGGGTGTATAGCTACTGCCTCCGGAGGCCACACAAAGTATTACACTTAAAAGTGTAAACCCCTCCCCTCTGCTATACACCCTCCCGTGCATCACGGGCTCCTCAGTTTTGGTGCAAAAGCAGGAAGGAGGAAACTTATAAATTGGTCTAAGGTAAATTCAATCCGAAGGATGTTCGGAGAACTGAAACCATGACCAAGAACAGTTCAATCTGAACAACATGTGTACACAAAAGAACAAACAGCCCGAAGGGAACAGGGGCGGGTGCTGGGTCTCCCAATTGGAGCTAGAAGAAAAGGAATTTACGGTAAGTAAACAAAATTCCCTTCTTCTTTGTCGCTCCATTGGGAGACCCAGACAATTGGGACGTCCAAAAGCAGTCCCTGGGTGGGTAAAAGAATACCTCGGTAAAAGAGCCGTAAAACGGCTCCTTCCTACAGGTGGGCAACCGCCGCCTGAAGGACTCGCCTACCTAAGCTGGCATCTGCCGAGCGTAGGTATGCACTAGATAGTGCTCCGTGAAAGCGTGCAGACTCACCAGGTAGTCGCCTGACACACCTGCTGAGCCGTAGCCTGGTGCAGCAACGCCCAGGACGCACCCACGGCTCTGGGAGAATGGGCCTTCAGCCTTGAAGGAACCGGAAGCCCAGCAGAACGGTAGGCTTCAAGAATTGGTTCCTTGATCCACCGAGCCAAGTTGACTTGGGAGCTTGCGACCCTTTACTCTGGCCAGCGACAAGGACAAAGAGCGCATCCGAGCGGCGCAGGAGCGCCGTACGAGAAATGTAGAGTCTGAGTGCTCTCACCAGACCTAACAAGTGCAAATCCTTTTCACGTTGGTGAACCGGATGAGAACAAAAAGGAAGGTAAGAAGGTATCCTGATTGAGATGAACAGAGGATACCACCTTCGGGAGAAATTCCAGAACCGAGCGCAGAACCAGCTTGTCCTGGTGAAACACCAGGAAGGGGGACTTGCATGACAGCGCTGCTATGTCAGACACTCTGCGGAGTGACGTGACTGCACTAGGAAGACCACCTTCTGCAAAAGGCGTGAAAGAGAATATCCCTCATTGGCTCGTATCACCCTGTTCCGATCCCAGGGTTCTAGCCGACGCTTGTAAGGAGGGACTATGTGGCAAACCCCCTGCAGGAACGTGCGTACCTGAGGGAGTTTGGCTAGACGCTTTTGAAAAAAACACAGAAAGCGCCGAAACTTGTCCCTTAAGGGAACCGAGAGACAACCCCCTTTTCCATTCCGGATTGAAGGAAGGACAGAAAGTGGGCAAGGTGAATGGCCAGAGAGTAAAACTCTGATCAGAGCACCAGGATAAGAAGATCATCCACGTCCTGTGGTAGATCTTGGCGGACGTTGGTTTCCTGGCCTGTCTCATAGTGGCAATGACCTCTTGAGATAACCCTGAAGACGCTAGGATCCGGGACACAATGGCCATGCAGTCAGGTTGAGGGCCGCCGAATTCAGATGGAAAAAACGGCCCTTGAGACAGCAAGTCTGGCCGGTCTAGTAGTGTCCACGGTTGGCCTACCGTGAGATGCCACAGATCCGGGTACCACGACCTCCTCGGCCAGTCTGGAGCGATGAGGATGGCGCGGTGGCTGTCGGATCTGATCCTGCGTAACACTCTGGGCAGCGGTGCCAGAGGAGGAATACGTGAGGCAAGGAAACTGCGACCAATCCTGCACTAATGCGTCTGCCGCCAGAGCTTTGTGATCTTGAGAACGTGCCATGAATGCCGTGACTTTGTTGTTGTGCCGGGACGCCAATAGGTCGACATCCGGCTTCCCCCAGCGGCAACAAATCTCTTGAAACACGTCCGGTCGAAGAGAACATTCCCCTGCGTCCATGCCCTGGCGACTGAGAAAGTCTGCTTCCCAGTTTTCTACGCCCGGGATGTGAACTGCGGAGATGGTGGAGGCTGTGGCTTCCACCCACAGCAGAATCCGCCGGACTTGCTGGAAGGCTTGCCGACTGCTTGTGCCGCCTTGGTGGTTGATGTATGCCACCGCCTTGGCGTTGTCCGACTGAATTCGGATCTGCCTGCCTTCCAGCCATGGCTGGAACGCTTTTAGGGCTAGAACACTGCCCTTATCTCCAGAACATTGATCTGGAGGGAAGACTCTGCTGAGTCCATGTACCCTGAGCCCTGTGGCGGAGTAAGACTCCCTGACAGACTCGCGTCCGCCGTGACCACAGGCCAGGATGTGGGCAGGAAGGACTTTTTCCTTTGACAAGAGTGGGAAGAAGCCACCACTGAAGGGAGGCCATGGCTGCCCGAGAAGGAGCAACGTCCTTGTCGAGGGACGTCGATTTGCTGTCCCATTTGCGGAGAAAGTCCCATTAAAGTGGGCGCAGATGAATCAGCGCAAACGGAGCTGCCTCTATTGCTGCCACCAACTTCTCTAGGAAGTGCATGAGGCGCCTCAAAGGGTGTGACTGGGCTCGAAGGAACGATTGCACCCCTGTCTGTAGTGAACGCTGTTTGTCCAGCGGAAGCTTCACTATCGCTGAGAGAGTATGAAACTCCATGCCGAGATATGTCAGTGATTGGGCCGGTGTCAATTTTGACTTTAGGAAAAATTGATGAACCACCCGAATCTCTGGAGAGTCTCTAGAGCCATGTTCAGGCTGTGCTGCCATGCCACCCGAGAGGGGGCCTTGACCAGCAGATTGCCTGAGAGAGTAGGACCGCTACCACAGTTGTCATGACCTTGGTGAAGGCCCGTAGGGCTGTCACCAGGCCGAAAGTTAGTGCCACGAACTGAAGGTGTTCGTTCCCTATGTCGAAGCGCAGGAAGTGCTGATATCCTGATACAATCGGCACGTGGAGATAAGCATCCCTGATGTCGATTGATGCTAGGAAGCCTCCTTGGGCCATCAAAGGCGATGGCAAGCGGAGATATTCCATCCGGAACCGTCAGGTTCTCTGTCCGTTGAGCAGTGTGAAGTCCAGAACGGGGCGGGGTGATCCGTCCTATCTGGTACCACGAACAAGCTGGAGTAAAAAGCCGCGACTACGTTCTTGAAGGGGAACGAGGATCGCAACTCCTCCTGCCTTCGGAGTGTTCACCGCCTGGAAACGTGCATCGGCTCGCTCGGGGGACGGAGATGCTGTGAAGCAACGAGTCGGAGGACGAGAACTGAGCTCTATCCTGTGACCGTAAGACAGAATGTCTCCTACATCGGTCTTGGACATGTGGGGACCACTCCCCTGACCTGGACCGCCATGCAGAAAAGGTTCTCTGTGCCCTGCGGAGGATGAAAATACCCTCGCCTGAGACGTCAAAGACTCTAATTGCGGAGCACAGGATGACCGCATTGATCTGAGACAGAGCAGCTGAGATAGCCTGGAGTGCCCACCCCTGCAAAGGGCGGGGCAACGGACGCGCCTATGGCTTCATAGATAGATCCCATTAGGAGTTCTATCTGTCTGTTCGTGGCATTCTTGAGCGTGGACCCGCCAGCCACTGCTACTACTGATCTAGCCGCCAGTCCAGAGACTGGAGGGCACCTTATGACACTGAGCCGAAACCTTAACAACGTCAGAGAGGAAGGGACAACGTGTGTTATAAGGCGTTCAGTAAAACGCTTGTCCGGGAAGGTGTGCTTCTGGACAGTATCTGTGCATTAGCTGGACTGGGACTGCGGTTCGTGCTGGAGTTTACCACGTAATAACTAGAGGCCACCCCAGGAACACGCTTCGTCGCAGACCGATAGAGGCCTGGGGCGATCCCGCAGTGCCCGGGCCTGTGTAAGGGGCCGGTCTGGACTGCAAACTCCTAGTCTCTTAGCCGACCATTTGTCCATAGCCTGAGACATGGATAGTGAAAATGACCCAGAGAGTTTCTCAGCAAAGCTGTAACTCTGTCCCTGCCGCCTGGACAGGGAACGCCGGCGAAGTTTTCATCATGCAAACTCTGTCGCTGTCATCTGTGCAGTGCCCGTAATATAGGCGCACAAGAGGTTAAAATAAGCCAGTGTCTTGGCACCCTTACTCTTTAAGAGCAGACAACAGCCTGTCGTCCGCAGAGTAATCAGTGAGGGTATACAGCCAAAAACAAATAATGCTGCCGAACAGTGAAATCATATACCATATAAATAAACACATATATAGATATATATACACTGCGGCACCAAGGGGGGGACAACACCCTAGGAAGACCACCTTTGAAAAACTGGTGCCCCCCAGTGCTCAGTGAGGGGGAAGGAAGATAGCAACGTATGCTCCAGCCCTCCCTACGTTATGATGCAGGGCTCTGTCTGCAGGAATTCGGTGGTCTATAGTGATCAGTGAGGGGGGGCGGAGGACAGCGAGGTGTGCTCCAGCCCTCACTGTCGGCAACATACCGACCATCCCGCCCTTCTCCCTGACTGACAGGCTCAGGGGCGGGAGTTTAACACACTAGGCCGCAAAAGCCGGGGACTAAAGTAAAAACCGCGGCCGGCAAACAGGCACGGTCGGCGCGGTAGTCCCGGACAAAAAATGCACACCGCAGTCGCAGCTGCGTCTGAGGCCAAGGTGCTTCATGCACCGTGCCAACGGGGACACAGAGTACCTGTAGCTGCAGGGTGTCCCTGACGATACTCCGTCTCCTGTCCGGCAGGGGCTGCGGATGTGGCTTGTAGCCACCAGATTCTCTGCCCCGGGTCTCCCTCAGCTGCAGCCAGAAGTTGCTGAAAAACATGGCTGACGGCGTTCTCTGAGGAGGAGGGAGGCGTGGGCGTAGTCACAAAAAAGTGCGGGAATCTGGTGCCTCAGCGTGGGTAGTGAGGGGGGCGGAGGACAGCTCAATGTACTACAGCCCTCACTGTCGGCGTCATACCGACCGTCCCGCCCTTTTCCCTGACTGGCAGGTCTGGGGGCGGGAGAATCCCATACTAGGCCGCAAAAGCCGGGGATTAAAGTTGAAATCGCGGCCGGCCGGCAGTGCACGGTCGGCGCGGTAGTCCCGGACCCACACGCACGCCGCAGTCGCTGCAGCGTCTGGGCCCACGGTGCTTTATGCGCCGTCCCAACGGGGACACAGAGCACCTGGAATATGCGGTACTAGGCCGCAGAAGCCGGGGACTAGAGTATAAGCGCGGCCGGCAACAAGCGCGGTCAGCGCGGTAGTCCCGGCGCACTAACACGCCCAGCAGTGCTGCAGCGTGTATGACACAAGCGCTCCATGCGCCGTCCCCAAGGGGACACAGAGTACCTCACAGTAGCAGGGCCATGTCCCTGACGATACCCAGCTCCTGTCCAGCAGATTCCCAGGGGCTGCGGAGGGAGCACGGTCCCAGTGTCTGGAGACCGATTATGGACCCCACTTCACCCAGAGCCCTGCAGGGATGGGGAAGGAAAACAGCATGTTGGCTCCTGCCTATGTACCCGCAATGGGCACCTCAACCTTAACAACACCGCCGACCAGAGTGGGGTGAGAAGGGAGCATGCTGGGGGCCCTATATGGGCCCACTTTTCTTCCATCCGAAATAGTCAGCAGCTGCTGCTGACTAAGTTGTGGAGCTATGCGTGGATGTGTGCCTCCTTCGCACAAAGCTTAAAAACTGAGGAGCCCGTGATGCACGGGAGGGTGTATAGCAGAGGGGAGGGGTTTACACTTTTAAGTGTAATACTTTGTGTGGCCTCCGGAGGCAGTAGCTATACACCCAATTGTCTGGGTCTCCCAATGGAGCAACAAAGAAATGTCCTTTTATTTTGTCAGGATGTTCGAAGGTTTAAAAAAAATGTTGCAGCAATTTTTCGGGTTTTTTTAGGGATCTATTCAGTTTTAAAAAAAGACTTTAGGGGACCTATATATTTAAAAACAAACACCCATTCTAAAGACAACACCCCTCAATATATTAAAAAAAAAATGCTGTCAGGTAGTTTACTAACCTTTTAGGTGCTTTGGAGGAATTAGCACAAAATGCAATTACCAGAATGAAAATTCTTTCCACTAAAATATTGCCAACATTTGAACGGGACTATTAACTGCTAGACTCGAAGGCCATTACTCTTGGATTGCCATCAGGACCACACAATCAACATCTCAGTGTGCCAATAGGGTTAAAGAGGGAGTTCCCATGATCTGTTAACCTTCTAGATGCAATTGTCATTATTGACATCAGTATCTAATGGGTAAAATGACCATGGTCGGTGCCAACACTGATCTTGGCTGATATAGTAGGTGGTCAGCTATAGTGGGCAGCTGTTGCATTTTCTCCCACTGAATTCAAGAGTTGTGGAAAAAAAGCGCAACTAGGGTCTTACCCCAGAAAAAAAGGGGAAATAAAGGAAAGAAACGCACTCACCTATAGACGTTGTGCCAGTCACAACTCCTATAAATGCATATGTATTCACCGTTGACAGCAGCAGCCCCGGGTTGGCAGATTACAGAGAACAAAGGAAATTGGTTTTTCGAGGCGCTATCAACCGATCAGGACTGATGTTTGATCAATGTTTCTTTATTTGCATAGGTCTACGCGTTTCTGGAGTCTCAGCTCCCTTCATCAGTACTTCAGGCAGAAAACATCAAATCTACCTAGGTAGATTTGAAGTTTTCTGCCTGAAGTCCTGATGAAGGGAGCTGAGACTCCAGAAATGTGTAGACCTGTGCAAATAAAGGAACATTGATCAAACATCGGTCCTGATCAGTTGATAGCGCTGCGAAGAAGGGAATTTTGTTACTTACCGTAAATTCCTTTTCTTCTAGCTCCTATTGGGAGACCCAGACGATTGGGTGTATAGCACTGCCTCCGGAGGCCACACAAAGCAATTACACTAAAAAGTGTAAGGCCCCTCCCCTTCTGGCTATACACCCCCAGTGGGATCACTGGCTCACCAGTTTTAGTGCAAAAGCAAGAAGGAGGAAAGCCAATAACTGGTTTAAACAAATTCACTCCGAAGTAACGTCGGAGAACTGAAAACCATTCAACATGAACAACATGTGTACCCGAAAAACAACCAAAAATCCCGAAGGACAACAGGGCGGGTGCTGGGTCTCCCAATAGGAGCTAGAAGAAAAGGAATTTACGGTAACAAAATTCCCTTCTTCTTCGGCGCTCCATTGGGAGACCCAGACGATTGGGACGTCCAAAAGCTGTCCCTGGGTGGGTAAAGAAATACCTCATGTTAGAGCTGCAAAGACAGCCCTCCCCTACGGGGAGGCAACTGCCGCCTGCAGGACTCTTCTACCTAGGCTGGCGTCCGCCGAAGCATAGGTATGCACCTGATAATGTTTGGTGAAAGTGTGCAGACTCGACCAGGTAGCTGCCTGGCACACCTGTTGAGCCGTAGCCTGGTGTCGTAATGCCCAGGACGCACCCACGGCTCTGGTAGAATGGGCCTTCAGCCCTGATGGAACCGGAAGCCCAGCAGAACGGTAGGCTTCAAGAATTGGTTCTTTGATCCATCGAGCCAGGGTGGCTTTGGAAGCCTGCGACCCTTTGCGCTTACCAGCGACAAGGACAAAGAGTGCATCCGAGCGGCGCAGGGGCGCCGTGCGGGAAATGTAGATTCTGAGTGCTCTCACCAGATCCAACAAATGTAAATCCTTTTCATACCGATGAACTGCATGCGGATAAAAGGAAGGCAAGGAGATATCCTGATTAAGATGAAAAGAGGATACCACCTTAGGGAGAAACTCCTGAATGGGGCGCAGCACTACCTTGTCCTGGTGGAACACCAGGAAAGGAGCCTTGGATGACAGTGCTGCTAGTTCGGACACTCTCCGAAGAGACGTGACCACTACCAGAAAGGCCACTTTCTGTGAGAGTCGAGAAAGTGACACATCCCTCAGAGGCTCGAAGGGCGGCTTCTGGAGAGCAACAAGGACCTTGTTTAGATCCCACGGATCTAACGGCCGCCTGTACGGAGGTACGATATGACAAACCCCCTGCAGGAACGTGCGCACCTGAGAAAGTCGTGCTAGCCGCTTCTGAAAAAACACGGATAGTGCCGAGACTTGCCCTTTAAGGGAGCCGAGCGACAAGCCCTTTTCCAACCCAGATTGCAGGAAGGAAACAAAGACAGGTAACGCGAATGGCCAGGGAGATACTCCTTGTGCAGAGCACCAGGATAAGAAAATCTTCCACGTTCTGTGGTAGATCTTAGCAGAAGTGGACTTCCTAGCCTGTCTCATGGTGGCCACGACCCCTTGGGATAATCCTGAAGACGCTAGGATCCAGGACTCAATGGCCACACAGTCAGGTTCAGGGCCGCAGAATTCCGATGGAAAAACGGCCCTTGGGACAGTAAGTCTGGACGGTCTGGTAGTGCCCACGGTTGGCCGACCGTGAGATGCCACAGATCCGGGTACCACGACCTCCTCGGCCAGTCTGGGGCGACGAGTATGACGCGGCCGCAATCGGATCTGATCTTGCGTAACACTCTGGGCAAGAGTGCCAGAGGTGGAAACACATAAGGGAGCCGGAACTGCGACCAATCTTGCACTAAGGCGTCTGCCGCCAGAGCTCTTTGATCGCGAGACCGCGCTATGAAGGTCGGGACCTTGTTGTTGTGCCGAGACGCCATTAGGTCGACGTCCGGCACCCCCCAGCGGCGGCAGATTTCCTGAAACACGTCCGGGTGAAGGGACCATTCCCCTGCGTCCATGCCCTGGCGACTGAGGAAGTCTGCTTCCCAGTTTTCCACGCCCGGGATGTGGACTGCTGATATGGTGGATGCCCTTTCCTCTACCCACATCAGAATCCGGCTGACTTCCTGGAAGGCTTGCCGACTGCGTGTCCCTCCTTGGTGGTTGATGTATGCCACCGCTGTGGAGTTGTCCGACTGAATTCGGATCTGTTTTCCTTCCAGCCACTGCTGGAAGGCTAATAGGGCAAGATACACCGCCCTGATCTCCAGAACATTGATCTGAAGGGTGGACTCCTGCTGAGTCCACGTCCCTTGAGCCCTGTGGTGGAGAAAAACTGCTCCCCACCCTGACAGACTCGCGTCTGTCGTGACCACTGCCCAGGATGGGGGCAGGAATGATCTTCCCTGCGATAATGAGGTGGGAAGAAGCCACCATAGCAGAGAATCCTTGGCCGTCTGAGAAAGGGAGACTTTCCTGTCTAGGGAAGTTGTCTTCCCGTCCCATTGGCGGAGAATGTCCCATTGAAGTGGACGCAGATGAAACTGCGCGAACGGGACTGCCTCCATTGCTGCCACCATCTTCCCTAGGAAGTGCATGAGGCGCCTTAAGGGGTGCGACTGACCCTGAAGGAGAGACTGCACCCCTGTCTGTAGAGACCGCTGCTTGTCCAGCGGAAGCTTCACTATCGCTGAGAGAGTATGAAACTCCATGCCAAGATACGTTAGTGATTGAGTCGGTGCCAGGTTTGACTTTGAAAAGTTGATGATCCACCCGAAAGTCTGGAGAGTCTCCAGCGCAACATTCAGGCTGTGTTGGCATGCCTCTTGAGAGGGTGCTTTGACAAGTAGATCGTCCAAGTAAGGGATCACCGAGTGTCCCTGAGAATGCAAGACTGCTACCACTGCCGCCATGACCTTGGTGAAAACCCGTGGGGCTGTCGCCAGACCAAATGGCAGAGCTACGAACTGGAGATGGTCGTCTCCTATCACGAAACGTAGAAAACGTTGGTGCTCTGTAGCAATCGGCACGTGGAGATAAGCATCTTTGATGTCTATTGATGCAAGGAAATCTCCTTGAGACATTGAGGCAATGACAGAGCGGAGGGATTCCATCCGGAACCGCCTGGCGTTCACATGCTTGTTGAGCAGCTTTAGGTCCAGAACAGGACGGAACGAGCCGTCCTTTTTTGGAACCACGAAGAGATTGGAGTAAAAACCTTGCCCTTGTTCCTGCAGAGGAACAGGGATCACCACTCCTTCTGCTCTTAGTGAGCACACCGCCTGCAGAAGGGCATTTGCTCGGTCGGGATGTGGGGAGGTTCTGAAGAACCGAGGGGGAGGATGAGAACTGAATTCTATCCTGTACCCGTGAGACAAAATGTCTGCTACCCACCGGTCTTTGACCTGTGGCAGCCAAATGTCGCAAAAGCGGGAGAGCCTGCCACCGACCGAGGATGCGGAGGGATGAGGCCGAAAGTCATGAGGCAGCCGCCTTGGAAGCGGTTCCTCCGGTTGTTTTCTTGGGGCGTGAATGAGCCCGCCAGGAATCTGAGTTCCTTTGCTCCTTCTGAGTCCCTTTGGACGAGGAGAATTGGGTCTTGCTGGAGCCTCGAAAGGACCGAAACCTCGACTGCCACTTCCTCTGTTGAGGTTTGCTCGATCTGGGCTGGGGTAAGGAGGAGTCCTTACCCTTGGACTGCTTAATGATCTCAGCCAATTGCTCACCAAACAGTCTGTCTCCAGATAGTGGCAAGCTGGTTAAACATTTCTTGGAAGCAGAATCTGCTTTCCATTCCTTTAACCACAAGGCTCTGCGCAAAACCACAGAGTTGGCAGACGCCATTGAGGTACGGCTCGTAGAGTCCAGGACAGCGTTGATAGCGTAAGTCGCAAACGCAGACATTTGCGAGGTTAGGGACGCTACTCGCGGCACTGCTGGACGTATGATAGAGTCCACCTGTGCCAGGCCAGCTGAAATAGCTTGGAGTGCCCACACGGCCGCGAATGCTGGAGCAAACGACGCGCCGATAGCTTCATAGACAGACTTTAACCAAAGGTCCATCTGTCTGTCATTGGCATCTTTAAGTGAAGCCCCATCTTCCACTGCAACTATGGATCTAGCCGCAAGCCTGGAGATTGGGGGGTCCACCTTTGGACACTGGGTCCAGCGTTTGACCACGTCAGGGGGAAAGGGATAACGTGTATCCTTAAGACGTTTGGAAAAACGCTTATCTGGATAAGCATGATGTTTCTGGACTGATTCTCTGAAGTCAGAGTGGTCCAGAAAAGTACTCAATTTACGCTTAGGATACCGGAAATGGAACTTCTCCTGCTGTGCAGCTGCCTCCTCTGCTGAAGGGGCTGGGGGAGAAATATCCAACAGTCTATTGATGGCCGCTATAAGGTCATTTACCATAGCGTCACCATCAGGGGTATCTAGATTGAGAGCGGTGTCAGGATTAGATTCCTGATCACCCACCTCTGTCTCCTCATACAGAGCCTCGTCTCGCTGAGACCCTGACCAGTGTGATGACGGCGAGGGTCTTTCCCAGCGAGCCCGCTTAGGCTGCCTGGGACTGTCATCCGAGTCAGAGTCTTCAGCCTGTGATGCCTGGGACCCCCTTGAAGTACGGATTAGTTCCAACTGAGGGGGACCGGGGAGCATAGACACAGCAGTGTCCATGGTCTGAGAAACTGGCCTGGACTGCAAGGTTTCCAGGATTTTTGTCATAGTCACAGACATCTTATCAGCAAAAACTGCAAATTCTGTCCCCGTCACCGGGGCAGGGTTCACAGGCGTCTCTGCCTGGGCCACTACTACCATAGACTCTGGCTGACGAAGTGGCACAGGGACCGAACATTGCACACAATGGGGGTCATTGGAACCTGCCGGTAGATTAGCCCCACATGCAGCACAAGCAGTGCGTACCGCCTGTGCCTTGGCACCCTTGCGTTTTGCGGATGACATGTTGTTGTCTCCTCAGAGCAATGAGGGTATAAGCCAAGAAGCGACTGTACAGTGCAATATAAATATATATGGTACAGGGAAAAAATGCACCAAATAACACTGTGGCACTAGTGGGGCCAGCACTTATGTGCAGCTTACCGCCCGCATAAACGCGGGTGTGTGGTCGCCAGAGTCCCTTGTCTGAGTCCCCCAGAGCCTGTGTCCGTTCTCCAGCCAGACTGCATGCAGGAATGGCTGCCGGCGTCCTGTGGAGAGGGGCGGGCCCTGGGCGTGTTGAGACCAAGAGCGGGAAACTTGCGTCCCCACTGTGCCCAGTGAGAGGGCTGGAGCATGTAAATAAGGCTCCAGCCCTCGGCGCTGAATAAACGTACAGCGTCTCTCCCTTGCCCTGATTGACAGGGTGGGGGCGGGAACGAAGCAGAGCTAGGCCGCAAAAGCCGGGGACTAGATTTATGAGCGCTGCCGCCGTAAAAGCGCGGGCAGCGCGAGTCCCCGGCGCACTACAAGTCCCAGCGGCGCCGCCGCTCCCGGAGCGGCCGGCGCGGTAGTTCCCAAGACATAAAATCACTCAGCTACGCTGCAGTGACTCTAACCCAAGCGCGCAGCGCTAGTGCCCCCGGCGCACTAGCACACCCAGCAAGCCTGGAGTGTGCGTGGCCTGTCTGTGCGGGGACACAGAGTACCTGAACGTTGCAGGGCCTTGTCCCTGAGTGTACTCAGCTCCTCCAGCAGGGTCTCTGGGTCTGTGGATGGAGCTCGGCCTCAGGGTTTGGGGGCCGGTAAGATCCCACTTCCACAGAGCCTCTCAGGGGGATGAGGAAGGAAAGCAGCATGTGGGCTCCAGCCTCCGTACCCGCAATGGGTACCTCAACCTTACAAACCGCAAGTGGGGTGAGAAGGGAGCATGCTGGGGGCCCTATATGGGCCCTCTTTTCTTCCATCCGATAGAGTCAGCAGCTACTGCTGACTAAACAGTGGAGCTATGCGTGGATGTCTGACCTCCTTCGCACAAAGCAGAAAACTGGTGAGCCAGTGATCCCACTGGGGGTGTATAGCCAGAAGGGGAGGGGCCTTACACTTTTTAGTGTAATTGCTTTGTGTGGCCTCCGGAGGCAGTGCTATACACCCAATCGTCTGGGTCTCCCAATGGAGCGCCGAAGAAGAAGGGAATTTTGTTACTTACCGTAAATTCCTTTTCTTCTAGCTCTTATTGGGAGACCCAGACGATTGGGTGTATAGCACTGCCTCCGGAGGCCACACAAAGCAATTACACTAAAAAGTGTAAGGCCCCTCCCCTTCTGGCTATACACCCCCAGTGGGATCACTGGCTCACCAGTTTTAGTGCAAAAGCAAGAAGGAGGAAAGCCAATAACTGGTTTAAACAAATTCACTCCGAGTAACATCGGAGAACTGAAAACCGTTCAACATGAACAACATGTGTACCCGCAAACAAACCAAAAATCCCGAAGGACAACAGGGCGGGTGCTGGGTCTCCCAATAAGAGCTAGAAGAAAAGGAATTTACGGTAAGTAACAAAATTCCCTTCTTCTTCGGCGCTCTATTGGGAGACCCAGACGATTGGGACGTCCAAAAGCTGTCCCTGGGTGGGTAAAGAAATACCTCATGTTAGAGCTGCAAAGACAGCCCTCCCCTACGGGGAGGCAACTGCCGCCTGCAGGACTCTTCTACCTAGGCTGGCGTCCGCCGAAGCATAGGTATGCACCTGATAATGTTTGGTGAAAGTGTGCAGACTCGACCAGGTAGCTGCCTGGCACACCTGTTGAGCCGTAGCCTGGTGTCGCAATGCCCAGGACGCACCCACGGCTCTGGTAGAATGGGCCTTCAGCCCTGATGGAACCTGAAGCCCCGCAGAACGGTAGGCTTCAAGAATTGGTTCTTTGATCCATCGAGCCAGGGTGGCCTTAGAAGCCTGCGACCCTTTGCGCTTACCAGCGACAAGGACAAAGAGTGCATCCGAACGGCGCAGGGGCGCTGTGCGGGAAATGTAGATTCTGAGTGCTCTCACCAGATCTAACAAATGTAAATCCTTCTCATACCGATGAACTGCATGAGGACAAAACGAAGGCAAAAAGATATCCTGATTAAGATGAAAAGAGGATACCACCTTCGGGAGAAACTCCTGAATGGGGCGCAGCACTACCTTGTCCTGGTGGAAGACCAGGAAGGGAGTCTTGGAAGACAGCGCTGCTAGCTCAGACACTCTCCGAAGAGATGTGATCGCTACCAGAAAAGCCACTTTCTGTGATAGTCTAGAAAGTGAAACCTCCTTCAGAGGCTCGAAGGGCGGCTTCTGGAGGGCAACTAGTACCCTGTTCAGATCCCATGGATCTAACGGCCGCTTGTACGGGGGAACTATATGGCAAACCCCCTGTAGGAACGTGCGCACCTTAGAAAGTCGTGCTAGACGCTTCTGAAAAAAGACGGATAGCGCCGAGACTTGTCCTTTAAGGGAGCCGAGCGACAAACCTTTTTCTAACCCAGATTGCAGGAAAGAAAGAAGGGTAGGTAATGCAAATGGCCAGGGAGACACTCTCTGAGCAGAGCACCAGGATAAGAATATCCTCCACGTTCTGTGGTAGATCTTAGCAGACGTGGGCTTCCTAGCCTGTCTCATGGTGGCAACGACCCCTTGGGATAAGCCTGAAGACGCTAGGATCCAGGACTCAATGGCCACGCAGTCAGGTTGAGGGCCGCAGAATTCCGATGGAAAAACGGCCCTTGGGACAGTAAGTCTGGTCGGTCTGGTAGTGCCCACGGTTGGCCGACCGTGAGATGCCACAGATCCGGATACCACGCCCTCCTCGGCCAGTCTGGAGCGACGAGTATGACGCGGCTGCAGTCGGATCTGATCTTGTGTAGCACTCTGGGCAAGAGTGCCAGAGGTGGAAACACATAAGGGAGCCGGAACTGCGACCAATCTTGCACTAGGGCGTCTGCTGCTAGAGCTCTTTGATCGCGAGACCGTGCCATGAAGGTTGGGACCTTGTTGTTGTGCCGGGACGCCATTAGGTTGACGTCCGGCCTTCCCCATCGGCGACAGATTTCCTGAAACACGTCCGGGTGAAGGGACCATTCCCCTGCGTCCATGCCCTGGCGACTGAGGAAGTCTGCTTCCCAGTTTTCTACGCCGGGGATGTGAACTGCGGATATGGTGGAGGCCGTGGCTTCCACCCACATCATAATGCGCCGGACTTCCTGGAAGGCTTGCCGACTGCGAGTCCCTCCTTGGTGATTGATGTATGCCACCGCTGTGGAGTTGTCCGATTGAATTCGGATCTGCTTCCCTTCCAGCCACTGCTGGAAGGCTAGTAGGGCAAGAAACACTGCTCTGATTTCCAGAACATTGATCTGAAGGCTGGACTCCTGCTGAGTCCACGTACCCTGAGCCCTGTGGTGGAGAAACACTGCTCCCCACCCTGACAGACTCGCGTCTGTCGTGACCACCGCCCAGGACGGTGGTAGGAAGGATCTTCCCTGTGATAATGAGGTGGAAAGGAGCCACCACTGCAGAGAGTCCTTGGCCGTCTGGGAAAGGGAGACTTTCCTGTCCAGGGATGTCGACCTCCCGTCCCATTGGCGGAGAATGTCCCATTGAAGTGGACGCAGATGAAACTGCGCAAACGGAACCGCCTCTATTGTCGCCACCATCTTCCCGAGGAAGTGCATGAGGCGTCTTAAGGAGTGCGACTGACTTTGAAGGAGAGCCTGCACCCCTGTCTGTAGTGACCGCTGCTTGCTCAGCGGAAGCTTCACTATCGCTGAGAGAGTATGAAACTCCATGCCAAGATACGTTAGTGATTGGGTCGGTGACAGATTTGACTTTGGGAAGTTGATGATCCACCTGAACGCCTGGAGAGTCTCCAGTGCAAAATTGAGGCTGAGTTGGCATGCCTCCTGAGAGGGTGCCTTGACCAGTAGATCGTCCAAGTAAGGGATCACAGAGTGTCCGTGAGAGTGCAAGACTGCTACCACTGCTGCCATGATCTTGGTGAACACCCGGGGGGCTGTCGCCAGACCAAATGGCAGAGCCACGAACTGAAGATGTTCGTCTCCTATCACGAAGCGCAGAAAGCGTTGGTGCTCCGTAGCAATCGGCACGTGGAGATAAGCATCTTTGATGTCTATTGATGCTAGGAAATCTCCTCGGGACATTGAGGCAATGACTGAGCGGAGGGATTCCATCCGGAACCGCCTGGCGTTCACATGCTTGTTGAGCAGTTTTAGGTCCAGAACAGGACGGAAGGAGCCGTCCTTTTTTGGAACCACAAAGAGATTGGAGTAAAATCCTCGCCCCCGTTCCAGAGGGGGGACAGGGATCACGACTCCTTCTGCTCTTAGAGAGTCCACCGCCTGCAGCAGGGCATCTGCTCGGTTGGGGTGTGGGGAGGTTCTGAAGAACCGAAGTGGGGGCCGAGAACTGAACTCGATTCTGTACCCGCGAGACAAAATGTCTGTTACCCACCGGTCTTTGACCTGTGACAGCCAAATGTCGCAAAAGCGGGAGAGCCTGCCACCGACCGAGGATGCGGAGGGAGGAGGCCGAAAGTCATGAGGTAGCCGCCTTGGAAGCGGTTCCTGCATTTGCTTTCCTGGGGCGTGAGTGAGCCCGCCAGGAATCTGAGCTCCCTTGTCCTTTCTGAGTCCCTTTGGACGAGGAGAATTGGGGCTTGCCCGAGCCTCGAAAGGACCGAAACCTCGACTGCCACTTTTTCTGTTGAGGTTTACTTGCTCTGGGCTGTGGCAAGGCAGAGTCCTTACCCTTGGACTGTTTTATGATTTCAGCCAATGGCTCACCAAACAGTCTGTCTCTAGATAATGGCAAGCTGGTTAAGCATTTTTTGGAACCAGCATCTGCTTTCCAGTCCTTTAACCATAAGGCTCTGCGCAAAACCACAGAATTGGCGGCCGCCATAGAGGTACGGCTCGTAGATTCTAGGACAGCATTGATAGCATAGGTCGCAAACGCAGACATTTGCGAAGTTAGGGACGCCACCTGTGGCACTGCTGGATGCATGATAGCATCCACCTGTGCTAAACCAGCTGAAATAGCTTGTAGTGCCCACACGGCCGCGAATGCTGGAGCAAACGACGCGCCGATAGCTTCATAGACAGATTTTAACCAAAGGTCCATCTGTCTGTCGTTGGCATCCTTAAGTGAAGCGCCATCCTCTACTGCGACTATGGATCTAGCCGCAAGCTTGGAAATTGGGGGATCCACCTTTGGGCACTGGGTCCAGCGTTTGGCCACTTCAGAGGGAAAAGGATAACGGGTATCCTTAGAACGTTTAGAGAAACGCTTGTCTGGATGAGCGTCGTGCTTCTGGATTGATTCTCTGAAGTCAGAGTGGTCCAAAAAAGCACTTAATTTACGCTTGGGATACAGGAAATGGAACTTCTCCTGCTGTGCAGCTGCCTCCTCTGCTGAAGGAGCTGGGGGAGAAATATCCAACAGTCTATTAATCGCCGATATAAGGTCATTAACCATGGCGTCACCATCAGGGGCATCCAGATTGAGAGGGGCCTCAGGATTAGAATCCTGATCACCGTCCTCAGTCTCATCACAGAGAGACTCTTCTCGCTGAGACCCTGAGCAGTGTGATGACGTCGAGGGTCTTTCCCAGCGAGCTCGCTTAGGCTGCCTGGGACTGTCATCTGAGTCAGAGACTTCAGCTTGTGATGCTTGAGACCCCCTTGAAGTACGGATTAGTTCCAACTGAGGGGGACCAGAGAGCATAGCCACAGCAGTGTCCATGGTCTGAGGAACTGGCCTGGCCTGCAAGGTCTCCAGGATTTTTGTCATAGCCTCAGACATTTTATCAGCAAACACTGCAAAGTCTGTCCCCGTCACCGGGGCAGGGTTCACAGGCGTCTCTGCCTGGGCTACCACCACAATAGGCTCTGGCTGACGAAGTGCCACTGGGACTGAACATTGCACACAATGTGAATCATTGGAGCCTGCCGGTAGATCAGCCCCACATGCAGTACAAACAGTGCACACAGCCCGTGCCTTGGCAGCCTTGCGTTTTGCGGATGACATGTTGCTGCCTCCTCAGAGCAGCACAGGGTGTCCAGCCAAGAAGCGACCTTACAGTGCACTATATAAATATATATATATATATATATGGTACCAAGCAAGAAGTACACTAATATATCACTGAGGCACTAGTGGGGCCAGCACTACTGTGCAGCTTACCGCCCGCTTAGGAGCGGTGTGGTCGCCAGAAATCCCTCTAGTCTGGGTCTCCCAGAGCCTGCTGCCTTTCCCCAGCCAGATCGCATGTGTAATGGCTGCCGGCGTCCTTGTGGAGAGGGGGGGCGGGCCCTGGGCGTACACCGACGAAGAGCGGGAAGTCTGCTTCCCCCTGTGCCTAGTGAGAGGGCTGGAGCATGTAAATAAAGCTCCAGCCCTCGGCGCTGCCATTGAGCAGCGTCTCTCCCCTACCCTGATTGACAGGGTGGGGGCGGGAACGAAGCGGCGCTAGGCCGCAGAAGCCGGGGGCTAAAGTTAGAAGCGCCGCCGCCGTAAAAGCGCGGTCGGCGCAAAGCCCCCGGCGCACCACAAGTCGCAGCTGCGCCGCCGCTCCAGGAGCGGTCGGCGCAGTAGTTCCCAACATATAACGTCACTCAGCAAAGCTGCAGTGACCTAACCCCCAGCGTACAGCGCTACTGTCCCCGGCGCACTATAACACTCAGCAAGCCTTGAGAGGGTCCGTGCCTGCCGGGGACACAGAGTACCTGAAAGTTGCAGGGCCTTGTCCCTGAACGGCACTCCCGCTCCCAATCCAGCAGGTTCTATGGGTCTGTGGATGGAGCCCGGCCCCAGGGCTTGGGGGCCGGCAAGATCCCACTTCCACAGAGCCCTCCAGGGGATGTGGAAGGAAAACAGCATGTGGGCTCCAGCCTCTGTACCAGCAATAGGTACCTCAACCTTACAAGCACCACCGCGGGTGAGAAGGGAGCATGCTGGGGGCCCTATATGGGCCCTCTTTTCTTCCATCCGATAGAGCCAGCAGCTACTGCTGACTACAAACAGTGGAGCTCTGCGTGGATGTCTGACCTCCTTCGCACAAAGCAGAAAACTGGTGAGCCAGTGATCCCACTGGGGGTGTATAGCCAGAAGGGGAGGGGCCTTACACTTTTTAGTGTAATTGCTTTGTGTGGCCTCCGGAGGCAGTGCTATACACCCAATCGTCTGGGTCTCCCAATAGAGCGCCGAAGAAAACCCATTTCCTTTGTTCTCGGTTATCTGCATTTTCTCCCACCGGCAGATTCTATTCTGTTATACTACAGGTCAGTAAAAAGATGTATTGTGGTCATTAAGGGGTCAGAAGTAATTTGGAGTCGAAAGCTTTGTTTTTCAGCGTTTTACTACAAGCTGTAATAAAAAGTCTGACTTATTACAGGATACTCATAGCTTCTGATCGACTACTTTTTCCTAATTTAGTGGTGCTGTACGATTTAGCTTTATTTCCCATTTACACATCTGTGTGTGACGGTCCGAGTACGAACGGTGATTCATGGACCAGCCGGAGGTCTCCTGACCTGAACTTGGCATATGGGATTGTCAATTGGTTTCAGGAGACCAGTCTCTGGTCGAGGCACCACACAAGGATGTGAGAATGTGGCATTAGAGTGTTCAAGTAGGCTCACGGCGTGTTTCTATGTTGAGGAAACGTGAGAGGGCTACAAAACATATATGACTTATCTGGATTACCATTAACAGCTAGGAAAAAATGGGAACTACATCTTTTCTTTCCCTACCAGTATTCTGATTTAGCAGAGTAAAGCTCCAAAGACTGCATTCCCCATAGGATTTTGCTTTACTTCCATGACGCTTAGTCAAATACGCTACCGTTTTCGGCTAAAAAGATGGATAATCACCAGAATAAAGGCCAAACAAGGTCCAAAGTTCCAAACATTTTTCGACAATTCAGATGAAAACCCCGGTAAATTCACAGACGTAAAGTAGAACCTGAGGGCATGTTTACAAGTAGTGTTTTTGCATTTTCTTGTATGAAGTTACGCATATTGAAACTTTAATTTTTATTATGCCATTTTGATCTCAAATGGGGAAAAAAAACTGATCTTCTGCATTTTAAATTTTTTTTTTTGTAAAGACGCAAAAAAGAAAAAAAAAAATGTGGATTGACATTATAAAAGTGTTACATTTTGCTGTTACTGTAAGCATGCATTTATCTGTGTGAAAAAAACCAAACACTCTGTGGGTGAAGCCCTTAAATGAAGATCTGAAGACTTTATATTTGAGCTTTATTTCTAAAAAGGTATAAAACCTCAAAAGTAAGATTTTTGTGTACTCATCGTAAAATCTTTTTCTCTGAGCCTTCATTGGGGGGATACAGAACCAAGAGTTCCTGGCCTCCATCGATATACAAGACATTTACTTGCACATTCCAATCTGCAACCAGAGGGCCCAGTTTTCAACCCCTGGGATGTGAACTGCGGAGAGGTCAGAGAAGTGCCTCTCTGCCCAAAGAAGGATCTTGGAGACTTCTTCCATCGCTGCTATGCTGCGGGTCCCTTCCTAATTTATATATGCCACTGCAGTGGCGTTGTCGGACTGAATCCGAACCGGGAGACCCGAAAACAGCGGAAGCAACTGTTGAAGGGCCAGAAATATGGCCCTTAGCTAAAGAATGTTGATCAGGAGGGAGCGTTCCGGAGAAGACCAGCGACCCTGAACCGTGTGAAGACTGAACACTGCTTCTCAACCTATCAGGCTGGCATCTATAGTGACTATGTGCCAGTGAATCGGAAGGAAGGATCTCCCTTGGGGGAGCGATGAGTGATGGGTTCACCAGAGAACGGAATGAATCATCCTCTGGGAAAGACAAACAGGGCCGTCGAGAGACGCCGGATTCTTGTCCCACTGTGAAAGGAGAGCCAGTTGACAAGGGCGAAGGTGAAATTGAGTGAACGGGACGGCTTCCATTGCTGCCACCATCTTCCCCAAATCCTCATCCCGAACCGTAGGGACGTTGAGATGGAAGTAGAGACTACTTTTGGTGGTTGACGAGCCAACCCGACCTCGAGAGAGTGTCCAAGCAAATTTGTACACTCTCTGAGCAGGCAAGAAATGACTGTCCCTTTATGAGAAGGACGCCCAGATACGGGATGACTACAATGCCTCCGGGGTGAAGCACGGTCATGACAGCTGCCATGACCTTGGTAAAGGCTCGAGGTGCCGTGGCTAGGCCAAAGGGGAGAGCCGTAAATTTGTAGTGTTCCTCCCCAATTGCGAACCGTAGGAACCTCTGGTGCGCGTTGCAGATTGGAATGTGCAAGTAAGCGTCTTGTATATCGATGGAGGCCAGGAACTCATGGTCATATGTCCTCCAATAAGTGAGAGAAATATATAGTTGTAGAGGATGTGTGAAACCAAACTCATTAAAGTTATTTGGACCACATCTAAGTACAGAATGCTTAAAACTAAATGCAAGTTTGAGACAGGTATTAAAATATTACTAAAAATAAAGGAGTAACATACCTCCTTAATACACGGTGCAGTTTGCAGTTTCTGCTCCAGAACGGTCAACTTATTGTCAATATGCCCATTTATATCTGCATGGATGCCGTCTGAAGAGCGCTGGGATGCCAGCTGTACAGTCTTGGCGCGCAGCAGTTTTTGCAGGAGGAGATGACTAGCCTCTCCCTTGGCTGCAATGTTTGGTGGATCACTATTTGCCTCACTTTTAATGTTCACACAGCCAATTATACTCTCTTCCACAGACCTGTCAGATGGTTTGGTTATTTGAACCCCTTGCGGATTGTCAAGAGGCTCAGTAGGACCAGTTTTGTTTTCTTGCACAGTCTGATCTATTTCCATGCTCTCCTCCTTGGAGGAAGGTTCTGCAGTTTCGTTGGGGAAAGACTTGCCATCAAAATCTTCAATCTCTTTTGATTCCCTTACGGGGGTTAGCGACTCTGCAGATGTAATATCAGAAGTATTAACGTCAGGCGTTTTCTCAATCTGGGGAAATTCAACTGTTAATTTTGATAAATCAGACTTTTCTGTTGATTTCTGTACCAAGCTGTGTTGGGCAGCTTCTGGACTTGCACCAGACTCTACAGCATTTCCTTGCTCACTGGGGGATCGGTTTTGACCTGTTTCGGAAGCTGGGATAGAACATGTAGCTGATGCTTCAGGAGGTTCTTTCTTTGGTTCCTGTAAAGACTCTAGTTGCATCTGTGCTTGCTGCTGGCGTAACTGCTGTATATGCATCTGAAGCTGCTGCTGGAGCTGAAGTTGTTTCTGGGGTGGTTGGTTGAGCATTTGTTGCTTTAATTGCAGAATATGTTGCACTTGCTGAATCTGATGAGGCTGAAGCTGCTTATGATGCTGCATTGGACTCGGCTTTAACTGCTGTGGCTGACCCTGAGGCGACTGCTGCTGTACACTGTGCTGTACATGTGGCAGCGCAATTAAATTTTGCTGCAGCTGAGTTTTTGCTTCGAATGACAGCTGTTTGACAGTCTGCAGATGGGGCTGGTGAAGCGGTATCTGCCCAGCTTGTTTCTGGTGCATTTGTTTCAATTGTATTTGCTGTATTTGGTTTGGCTGATGTGCCATCTGCTGAATCAGTTGTGAATTTTGTGAGGGCATTTGTTGGTTTAGGATTTGCGTTGCTACTTGAACATTTTGCAGCTGAAGTTGCACCTGCGCTTTATTTTTGTTTATAGGCTGTATTTCCTGTTGCAAGTTTGTTGCTTGCCCTTGCTGGCCCTGCTGTACGGCTTGAGATGTTTGATTTGGCAAGGCTTGTGGCTGATGACCTTGCTTTGTGGATTGGAAACTCTGCTGCAAATGAGACGAATGAAGCTGCTGGGACTGCTGAACTTGCTGCAGATGTTGCTGAGCAGGGCCCTGCTGTGTCATCACTGTAAAAGAGGATAATGACTGTTGCCCCGGCTGCAGCTGTACCTGCTGCTGCTCAGTCGGTTTTGGCTGTTGCATCAGACCATGCTCCTTTTGTTGGGTTGCCAGATCAGTCTCTTTTGAATCCTGTGCTTGGTCAATGGGTTGACTTGTGTCTGGAGTTTCAGAATGTGGCGATTCCTGCTTCTCCTGTTCCGGCGTTTGTGATACTTGAGGATGACTAAGTGATGGAGAATCGCTCTGGTGTATTTCGTTTTGTTGATTTACATTTTCCATTTTTGGCGATTGTTGGACTCTTGCTTGCGCAATCTGTAAATGCTGCGGTACTTGAGACACAGCCTGTTGCGTGTGTGGCCCCTGTGATTGTTTAACCTGCTGCTGTGTTAACGGTGTTTGCTGCAAAATCTGATGTTGGGTTTGTAACAACTGTTGCATTTGCTGTTGCTGCTGCGTTTGCTGCAGCTGTGTTTGCTGCAGCTGTGTTTGCTGCAGCTGTTGCTGCTGCGTTTGCTGCAGTTGTTGCTGTAGCGTTTGCTGCAGCTGTTGTTGCTGTAGCTGCTGCGTTTGCTGTAGCTGTTGCTGCTGCGTTTGCTGTAGCTGTTGCTGCTGCGTTTGCTGTAGCTGTTGCTGCTGTGTTTGCTGTAGCTGTTGCTGCTGCGTTTGCTGTAGCTGTTGTTGCTGCTGCGTTTGCTGTAGCTGTTGTTGCTGTAGCTGTTGTTGCTGCTGCTGTTGCTGCTGCGTTTGCTGTAGCTGTTGTTGCTGCTGCGTTTGCTGTAGCTGTTGCGTTTGCTGTAGCTGCTGCGTTTGCTGTAGCTGCTGCGTTTGCTGTAGCTGTTGCGTTTGCTGTAGCTGCTGCGCTTGCTGTAGCTGCTGCGCTTGCTGTAGCTGCTGCGTTTTCTGTAACTGTTGCTGTGTTTGCTGTAACTGTTGTTGCTGTAACTGTTGCTGTATTTGCTGTGTTTGCTGTAACTGTTGCTGTATTTGCTGTATCTGTTGCTGAATTTGCTGGGTCTCTAGTGTTGGCTGTGTTTGCTGAACAGTCTGCAGCTGCTGCTGTTTTTGCTGCAAATGCTGCAGCTGCTGTTGTTGCTGCACTTGCAGCAGTTGGAGCTGCTGCTGTTTTGCCTGTTGTAAAAGTTGCGGTTGTTGTGTTTGTGGCAGTTGATTAACTTGCTGTTGGAGTTGCACATTCTGTAACTGTTGATGCTGTTGCGGAGTCTGTTGCAATTGCTGACTCTGCTGCTGTATTTGTGGAAACTGCTGCTGTTGAGATTGCTGCAACTGCTGAAGCGGTTGTGGATTCTGCTGGAGCTGCTGTGTCTGCTGCAGTTGAAGATGCTGCTGTGCTTGATGCTGCTGGTTTTGTTGCAACTGAAGCTGCTGCTGTTGCGTTTGCTGCAACTGCTGGAGCTGCTGTGGTATTTGCTGCAACTTCTGTAAATGTTGGAGTTGCTGTGGTGTTTGTTGTAACTGCTGCTGAGTTTGCTGCAATTGCTGGATCTGCTGCTGAGTCTGCTGCAACTGCTGGAGCTGAGTCTGCTGCAACTGCTGGAGCTTCTGTTGTTGGGTCTGTTGCTCCTGCTGGAGTTGCTGCTGCTGTTGAGCTTGCTGCAACTGTTGGAGCTGCTGCTGAGTCTGCTGCAACTGTTGGAACTGCTGCTGCTGAGTCTGCTGCAATTGTTGGAGCTGTTGCTGTCGAGCTTGCTGTGCAGTTTGCTGCTGTTGTTGAGTCTGCTGCAACTGTTGGAGTTGGGACTGCTGCGTCTGCTGTAATTGTTGGAGCTGCTGCTTCTGTTGAGCTTGTTGCAATTGTTGGAGCTGCTGCTGTGCCAAATGACTAATTTGTTGCTGCTGTTGCTGAGTCTGTGGCACTTGTTGAATTTGCTGTAGCTGTTGCTGTAACTGTTGCAATTGCTGTTGGGTTTGCTGCAGTTGCTGCTGTACCTGCTGCAATTGCTGAAGCTGCTGTGGAGACTGCTGTAACTGTTGAAGTTGCTGCCGAGTTTGCTGCAACTGCTGAAGCTGTTGCTGTATATGCTGCAACTGCTGAGTCATTTGCTGCTGTTGTGCCAAGTTCAACTGTTGTGGTGTTTGCTGTAGAACTTGGACCTGCTGCTGTTGCAATGGCTGTGCTTGTAACTGATGTTGTTGCACTTGCGCCATTTGAGTTTGATGTAATTGTTGAGTCACATGAATCTGTTGCTGTCGGACTTGCTGGAGTTGCTGCGGTACCTGCTGTATTTGATGCTGTACTAGCTGAGGCTGTGACAGCTGATGTACTTGCTGTTTAGACTGTTGCATTTGCTGCAGTTGCTGTTGACTTTGGAGGGGCTGTTGTATTTGATGCTGAACTTGCTGTACTTGCGGAATCTGTTGCGGCTGAACCTGTTGTATTTGCTGGGCTTGTTGCATTTGGACCGACTGACCTTGTGGAGTTTGCTGCAATTGTAACTGCTGATTTTGCTGAGGTTGCTGCAGCTGATGATGTTGGGTTTGCTGCTGCATTTGATACTGTGGAGCACTTGGGTGAGTGGATGGTACTTGCTGAGGCAATCTATACTGAGGAGGAGGTTGATGAGACATAAGTCTTAGGCCTGCAGTAGTCTGAGATTGCTGGCCTGAAGAATTCTCCTGATGTTGACTAGTATTGTACCGTGCTACTGAAGATTTTAACTGATCATGTTCTGCAGCTTCTGTGGTTTCAGGTGTAATTTTCTGAGTAGTTACCGAAGAATTTTCTTCAACAAAATTGGACTGCACTTGTTCAGTTCCTACCTGGCGTACTTGGTAGGCACCTCCTAAAGGCGTCTGACTTGCGGAGGTTCCATTTGGAACTGTAGAATTGGAATGTGCAGATTGCAGACCATCCTGACTTGTAGACTGTCTAAGAGCTTGGTTCTGAGCTTGTTGATGTCTCTGAATTAGTATTGCCTGTAATTGTTGCTGTTGTTGTGGAGTTAAATGACGTAATTGTGGATTCTTTGCAATAATTCCCTGAATCTGCGCTCTTATGTGAGCCATGAGCGGGGTGTTTTGTAATGTCATCATATTAGATGGGTATGGAGTCTGTTGCCCACTTAGTGTTGGTCTTTGCTGACCCAACGTATTCGGTAGGTGCTGCCCCAAATGGTCTTTGGCCTGTTCATTTACCTGCGTCTGTACTGGACTTTGGCCTACAATTCTCTGTACCTGGACCTGATTTGGTTGCTGTGATACTGCAGTAGAAATGTGTGGGTTTTCTTGATTGAGAGGATTTTGTGTAGCATTTTGCACCTGATCTGACCTCAGCTGTGTCCCGAGACTTTGAACATTTGGTTGTTGAGGAGACAGAAGACCATGCTGTTGCTGTCTTACAGCTTGTTGCATTGGACTGCGTGAATCATAAAGAGCATGTTCTTGATCAGAAGACTGATTTAACTTTTGTCCGTCCTCCGCTGTTAAAGGAGGTTGCAAATCTGTTTCTTGATTCATTGGGCCAACAGAATTATGATTTAGTGGTTCTCGAACTGGCTGATCACTAGTTTCTTGAGTTGCTGGGCTGCTGTTTGACTGTTGAATACCAAGTTGCTGTCCTTGAGATTCAGTGCTCTCATGAAGCAATGAGCCCTCACTCAGATTTGCATCCTTCGTATTCATGTTTTGAGGTGTGTGAATATTTTGAGAATGACCAGGTAGGTTTAAAGTTGGAGACTGAGTTTGCGTGGTTAGTGTTTGCTGCCCTAATGTACCTCCTCCTTGACTTAATACTGGCTGCTGTTGTTGGAGATGTGTCATGCCAATCAAATTTTGTTGAGGTTGTGACAAAACAAGGTGAGGCCCTACAACATTTTGCTGTGCCATTTGTGACGGGCCCAAAACGCGCTGCTGCTGCTGCTGGCCAATTAAAATACGTCTTTGCTGGGCTGGGTGGTGTTGTAATACAGATGACTGAGGATGACCCATAACAGTCTGAGGAACTTGGGAGGGAGATTGCTGTACCACCAATCCATGCGAGTTTCCAATCAACCCATGCTGCTTGGCCAACATTGCTTGAGATAAGTTGCCCTGGGGAGAAAGCGGGAAATTCTGGTGTTGCTGTTGCTTCTGTGCTAACTGCAGCCTCTGTTGCTGAATCATCCGTTGCTCAGCAGTAAGACCCTGCAGAGACTGAGGCGCTGAATAAAAACCACCCGAGGTTCCAGGAAGGACTGTATTATTTCCCTGAGCTTGATGCTGCTGGGGTATTGACTTCACATAAGCAGCACCATGCTGTGTTTGCATGGCTAAACCTGGCTGCATACCACGTAGATTTGCAGTTTGTGTGACAAGCTGGTTGTGTGGCAAAGATGAAGGTGGTTGTATACTGTGTCCGCCAACAATTGAACCTGGAGCTTTGGTTAACACCCTCGAGTTTTGGTTGGGACTAACAGGAAGGACACCGCAGTTTTGTTGTTGTTGCTGCTGCTTGTTTCTATACTCTGTCATTAGGTTTGTATGCTCCTTCTGCTGCTTACGAACCTGAAAATAAAATGGGAAAATCTTAGAAAATTTTCTGTAGAGGTGGCAAGACATACAATTATGCAAGTTAGATCAGTTAGATCATACACACACACACACACACACACACACACACAATGTTTTAAGCATACCGGGGAATTATATAACAAACAGATGCCCACAACCTCGCTGTTTAAAAATGATCAGTAACCTATCAGGCGAGTTTGGTTATTTATTTAGTATCATACACACCTGGTCCAGCTGCTTCTGGATCTTGCCTTGCTGCTCAGTGACCAGCTTTAACTTCTCCGCATCTGCCTCTGGGAACTCTCGCCCAGCTTTCTTGGCTGTTCTTTGTTTTGCACACAGAGCTTTACGGGACTTGCGGTGCACACCAATTTGCTCTTCCAACACTTTCAGTTGCATTTGTAATAGCTGTTGAGTATGGAAAAGCCACTCTTCATATTGGCGCTGGTCTGCTTCATCTGCAAGATTGCAAGAACAGTGTTAGTTATTTGCCATTTACGGTTTTTAGCACTAATGTCCACTTCTAGACCACTCAGACTTTAAGCGTCCAGGTGGCCTGCGTTCTACTCTGTGGTGACGTTCTTAAACCTCACTGTATAGTAGAGCAGCTGCATGCAATCGTACAGCTGCAGGAGAAGGGAGTCCAGATGTAAGACACAGCTGAGCGTCTATACAGAAGGCAGGGACTATTTATCACAATCTATGCTTTTTCAATCGCTGTATACACAGTGCTAAACAAGTGCTGTGTATACAGTAATAGAAACACTGCCAGACCCAGGGTTATGACATTGCTGTGTGTAGCGAGGGAGCAGGAGCTGCTGAGTCCTAAGAGGCTGCATTTCCAATGTAGCTGTGACCAACATACTAGTAGCCCCAATATGGGGATAAGCACACGTTGAGTATTTGGACACCGATATTTCTGCTTTTCTTGTCAAGAAAGATGCAGATGACATAATAAAATTGCACCCTGTATGATTGCATTAAAAATAAAAAAAAAATACTAGGATAGTAATGGGGGTGTCATACCCAAAAAAACACTTTAAATATTCCCCTACGGGTTCCCCGATTTACCATATTAAAAAAAAAAAAAATTATGCAGGGCCGACCTAGTCAGACAATCCACAAATGGAAATCTAAAAGACATAAAATAAAGAAACAAGCAAGACACTGTCCCTCATTCACCAACTACAAAGCAAAGTTCTGAGGTCTGACATAGTCCAGTAATTCTCACGACGCTCCTCGATTACATAGATCAAGGGCTACGGAGCCTCAGAACAAGGCTCCATAGACTGAGCAGCAACCACTCCGGCCTCATGCTGTGCTCCGCGAGATTCGGCGCCTCTGATGAAAGGCGACATAAGGAACGTCATCTCTCATCACAGTGATGACATTTCTGACGTCATCACTCATAGGTCCAGCGTTAGACGGGAGTGGCTCCTGATCAAAGTTTATGGAGCTTCGTTCTGAGGCTCCGTAGCCCTTGATCTATGCAATAGAGGAACCTCATGAGAACTGCTGGACGATATTGAACCCAGAAATTTGGGTTGCTAATAAATTGGTGAATGAGGGTCAGTCTTCTGCTTTTGTTGCTTTTTTTTTTTTTGTCGCTCAGATTTCCATTTGTGGACTACGTCGGACTTGCATAGGGTTTTTTATTTTGTTTTTATTAAAATGGGGGACCATGGAAAGTGGTTTTTTGTGCTATTTTTTTTTTTTTAAAGTACTAGTGGGTGTTGTTTATCTCCACTTACTGAGTTAGTAATGGGAGTGTCTAATAAATACCTATCCATTACTAATACCAGGGCTTGACGCCAGCTAACACTCACCCTGACCTGCCATTAACCTGATTGCCAACGTACCTGGCGCATCTTATTTAAGGAGGCACTTCTGGGGCGACTGCGGGCTCGTATTTTTAGGCTAGGAAGTTCCCAATAACCATATAATCTCAGCTCAAAGCTGTCTGTTTAACCTTTGCTGGTTACAAAAATAATTTTGATTAGGGTTACATGAGATAATGGTCTATACAATTTCCTGTGAAATTACTCCTAATTGCACCAATACCCCAAAAGTGGTTGAAAATTACATTTGAGAAGTGAAGAAGCGCCATATTGGAGTTCAGATTTAGCTGGAATGGTTTGCAAGTGCTATGTCACAATGGCAGAGCGCCTAAGGTGCCTAAACATTGGAGTTCCCCCACAAGTGACAACATTTTACAAACTGTACCGCTGAATGATTCATATATGGGTGCAGGGAGTATATTGACACTACTGGTGTGTCACAAAATGATATGCTATGCTATTGGGCGATGTACAAAAAATAATTACATTTTTGCCACTAAAACGTTTTAACCCCAGATTTCCAATTTTCACAAGAGGGATAGGTAAAATAGGCACATAATGTCTCCTGAACGTTGCAATACCCCACATGTGACCGTACAGTACTGTTTGGCTGTACCACAGGGCTCGGGAGTGAAGGAGTGTCATTTGATTCTTGGAGCACAGATTTTCCTAGAATAGTTTGTAGACTCCATTTGCAGAGTTCCCAAAGTGCCAGAACAACAGAAACCCACTCAAGTGACCACATTTTGGAAATTACACCTCTCTGGGAGTTTATCTATGAGTGTAGTAATGATTTAGTCTCTGGAAAACACCTATGGTGTCAAAAGCAGTGAATGTTGCAGAACTAATATTTGCAAATATGACCTTGTCATGCCCAGTACATTGTAGTGCCCGTGCAATGTGCAAAGGTTCAGCAGGCTCTCCTCACTACAACAATGCCAAATATGTGAACACTAACTGTGGTTTAGGCACATTGTGGTGTTCAGAAGAGAGGGGGCATTTGGACTTGGGAGCACAGAATTTGCTGGATATCTTTGAGGGAGGGAGCCATAGTGTTTTCCCTGAGTCTTTGCGCTACCAGTAACGTGGAAACCCCCTATATTTCCATTAACAGATGACGGACCCGAGTGGAGAGCTGTTTTTTTTAGGTTGAGTTGAACGCTATTTGGTGGCGATTTGGGTATAGAACAGTGTGGATCAGTCCACATTTATTCAGTGCTCTATGCTGAGCACTTACATCGGGGTTTCCACCTATATCTCCAAAATACAAGATTAAGGTGAAACCCCAGATGGATCTATTGACTAATGAGGCAGCAGAGTTAAGGTCCAGTCACACTAAGCAACTTACCAGCGATCCCAACAACGATAGGGATCGCTGGTAAGTTGCTAGGAGGTTGCTGGTGAGATGTCACACTGCGACGCTCCAGCGATCCCACCAGCAACCTGACCTGGCAGGGATCGCTGGAGCGTCGCTACACGAGTTGCTGGTGAGCTCACCAGCAACCAGTGACCAGCTCCCAGCGCCGCGTGGAAGATGCTGCGCTTGGTAACTAAGGTAAATATCGGGTAACCAACCCGATATTTACCTTGGTTACCAGCGCACGGAGCTACACGTGCAGAGAGCAGGGAGCAGCGCACACTGAGCGCTGGCTCCCTGCTCTCCTAGTTACAGCACACATCGGGTTAATTACCCGATGTGTGCTGCAGCTACATGTGCACAGAGCAGGGAGCAGTGCACACCGCTTAGCGCTGGCTCCCTGCTCTCTTAGCTACAGCACACATCGTGTTAATTAACCCGATGTGTCCTACAGCTACATGTGCATAGAGCAGGAGCCGGCACTGACAGTGAGAGCGGCGGAGGCTGGTAACAAAGGTAAATATCGGGTAACCAAGGACAGGGCTTCTTGGTTACCTGATGTTTACTGTGGTTACCAGCCTCCGCAGAAGCCGGCTCCTGCTGCCTGCACATTTAGTTGTTGCTGTCTCGCTATCACACACAGCGATCTGTGCTTCACAGCGGGACAGCAACAACTAAAAAATGGCCCAGGACATTCAGCAACAACCAACGACCTCACAGCAGGGGCCAGGTTGTTGCTGGATGTCACACACAGCAACATCGCTAGCAACGTCACAAAAGTTGTTCGTTAGAAGCGATGTTGCTAGCGATGTTGCTTAGTGTGACGGGGCCTTTACTCCGCATTGTATATTTGCATGTAAACCATATTGTAACCGCTCAGCGAAGAGCGCAGGATAAATATGAGCCGCGCATTACTGCGAAGTTTGGGAGGCAGAATAAACAAGACAGCAGCAGTTGAACAATTGGCTTTATTTATTTTTTACACCATTCACCATGCAGTATAAGTGATAAGGTGCCTTTATTCCTCTGGTCAGTAAGATTAAAGGCATCTTCACACATAGTGAGATTGCTGCCGAGTCACAGAATCTGTGACGCAACAGTGACCTCGCCAGCGATCTCGCTACGTTTGACACAACAGCGACCAGGCCCCTGCGGTAAGATCACTGGTCTTGTCGGAATGGCCTGGACCATTTTTTGATCGTCGAGGTCCTGATGGGCAGCATGCATTGGTGTGTTTGACGCCTTACCAACGACCTCATTAACGACTTAAAACTCAGAAAACATACAGCCACGTAGGCGTGCAATGACCACCGAGATGGTTATACAGGTCGCTACAATGACTATCGTTGCTGCTTTGTTGGGAAGATCTGACTGTTTGACATCTCACCAGTGACCACGTAGCGACTTACTAGCGATCCTTATCAGGTTGCATCGTTTTTGTGATCGCTGGAAAGTCGTCAAATGTGACGGGGCTTAAAGAGATACCATTTTTTTTAGGTTTGGCTACAAGCATACTAAAAAAACCCCTATTTTTTACAAAATAAAGGGTTTTTTTGCATCCCTGAATTTTGAAGGCTATAGATTTTTCTGCCGACAGACACGTGAGGGCTTGTTTTTCGCAGGATGAGTTGGAGGACTTTTGATTACCATCATTTTGGGCCAGAATACTTTTCAATCACTTTCTATTTTGCTTTTTGTGAGGCAGAATTATGAAGAAACCGCAGTTCAGGATTGTTTGTTTTTCTTAACGCCATTCACCATATCGTAAAAGTGATAAGACCGTTGTATTCGTCGGGCAAGTAGGATTACAGCAATATCACATTTATAAATGTATACAAACATTATATATATTATATATATAATATATATAATATATATATATATATATATATATATATATATATACACACACACACACACTTTTTGTGTTTTGCCACCATAAAAACTATTTTGAAGAAAATAAAAGGTTTTTCCATTGCTTTATTCAGAGAACTATAACTTTTTTTTTTTATTTTTCAGCTGATTGAGCTGTATGGCGGCTTGTTTTTGCGGGACAAGATAACGTTTTCAGCGATACCATTCTTATTTATATAGGACTTTGAGTGTTTTAATTCACTTTGTCAGCTTTATGGTGAAACTACAATTTTTGCTTTGTTATTTCTTTATCTTTTTACAGATTTTTCTGAAGGGGCTAATTAGTGTGATCGTTTTATAGAATCAGGCTAAGATACCAAATGTGTACATTTTTTAAAAACATTTACATATTTATTGGAATTTTTATATTTTCCCGTTCTTTAATGAAGGGAATTTTGTTTACTTACCGTAAATTCCTTTTCTTCTAGCTCCAATTGGGAGACCCAGACAGTGGGTGTATAGCTACTGCCTCTGGAGGCCGCACAAAGAACTACACTTAAAAGTGTAAGGCCCCTCCCCTTCTGGCTATACACCCTCCCGTAGGAGTACGGATTCCTCAGTTTTAGTACCAAAGCAAGAAGGAGGAAAGCCAATAACAGTTTCAAAAACAAATTCAATCCGATAACAAGATCGGAGAACTTAAGAAACAACATGAACAACATGTGCACCCGAAAAACGAAACCCTAAGAACAAATAGGGCGGGTGCTGGGTCTCCCAATTGGAGCTAGAAGAAAAGGAATTTACGGTAAGTAAACAAAATTCCCTTCTTCTTTTTCGCTCCTAATTGGGAGACCCAGACAGTGGGACGTCCAAAAGCAGTCCCTGGGTGGGTAAAAAGATACCACATGAACGGGCTGTCAGACAGCCTCTTCCTACAGGTGGGCCACCGCCGCCTGAAGGACCTGTCTACCTAGGCTGGCATCTGCCGAAGCGTAGGTATGCACTTGATAGTGTTTGGTAAACGTGTGCAGACTCGACCAGGTAGCCGCCTGGCACACTTGCTGAGCCGTAGCCTGATGCCGCAATGCCCAGGACGCACCCACGGCTCTGGTAGAATGGGCCTTCAGTCCAGATGGAATCGGAAGCCCAGCAGAACGGTATGTGTGAAGAATTGGTTCCTTGATCCACCGCGCCAGGGTGGATTTGGAAGCTTGCGATCCCTTATGCTGACCAGCGACTAGGACAAAGAGCGCATCAGAACGGCGTAGAGACGCCGTGCGAGAAATGTAAATCCTGAGTGCTCTCACCAGGTCCAACAGATGTAAACCCTTTTCAAATTGGTGAACTGGATGCGGACACAAAGATGGCAAAGTGATATCCTGATTGAGATGAAAGGAAGAAACCACCTTGGGAGAAAACTCTGGAATTGGACGCAGTACTACCTTGTCTTGGTGAAACACCAGGAAGGGAGATTTGCAAGATAACGCCGCTAGCTCGGACACTCTTCGAAGAGACGTGACCGCCACAAGAAAAACTACCTTTTGTGAAAGCCGAGAAAGGGAAACCTCTTTCAAAGGCTCGAAAGGCGGCTTCTGGAGAGCAATGAGAACCTTGTTCAGATCCCAGGGTTCCAATGGCCGTCTGTAAGGAGGAACGATATGAGAAACTCCTTGGAGAAACGTGCGTACTTTAGAAAGCCGTGCCAAGCGCTTCTGAAAGAATACGGATAGCGCGGAGACTTGACCCTTAAGAGAGCTAAGCGACAAACCTTTTTCCAACCCAGACTGCAGGAAGGAAAGAAAAATTGGCAATGCAAATGGCCAGGGAGAAAACCCTTGAGCCAAGCACCACGCTAAGAATATCTTCCACGTCCTGTGATAGATCTTAGCTGAGGATGGTTTTCTAGCCTGTCTCATTGTGGCAACAACTTCATGAGATAAACCTGAGGCCGCTAGGATCCAGGACTCAATGGCCACACAGTCAGGTTCAGGGCCGCAGAATTCAGATGGAAAAACGGCCCTTGAGACAGCAAATCTGGACGGTCTGGTAGTGTCCACGGTTGGCCTACCGTGAGATGCCACAGATCCGGGTACCACGACCTTCTTGGCCAATCTGGAGCGACGAGTATGGCTCGATGGCAGTCGGACCTGATTTTCCGGAGAACTCTGGGTAACAATGCTAGAGGTGGGAACACATAGGGGAGTCGGAATTGCGACCAATCCTGAACCAAGGCGTCTGCCGCCAGTGCTCGGTGATCGTGAGACCGTGCCATGAAAACTGGGACCTTGTTGTTGTGCCGTGACGCCATCAGATCGACGTCCGGCGTCCCCCAGCGGCAACAGATCTGCTGAAACACGTCCGGGTGAAGGGACCATTCTCCTGCGTCCATGCCCTGGCGACTGAGAAAGTCTGCTTCCCAGTTTTCCACGCCTGGGATGTGAACTGCGGATATGGTGGACGCTCTGCTTTCCACCCACGTCAAAATCCGCTGGACTTCTTGAAAAGCTTGGCGACTGCGTGTTCCCCCTTGGTGGTTGATGTACGCCACCGCCGTGGAATTGTCCGACTGGATCCGAATCTGCTTGCCTTCCAGCCATTGTTGGAAGGCTCGCAGGGCAAGATAGATTGCTCTGATTTCCAGAACATTGATCTGCAGGGTGGACTCTTCCTGAGTCCACGTCCCCTGAGCCCTGTGGTGGAGAAACACCGCTCCCCACCCTGATAGGCTCGCATCCGTCGTGACCACTGCCCAGGACGGGGGAAGGAACGACTTTCCCTGTGACAATGAGGTGGGGAGAAGCCACCAACGCAGAGAGTCCTTGGCAGTCTGAGAGAGGGAGACAGTCCTGTCGAGGGACGTCGATTTCCCATCCCATTGGCGTAGAATGTCCCATTGTAGAGGGCGCAGATGAAACTGCGCGAACGGGACTGCCTCCATTGCTGCTACCATCTTTCCTAGGAAATGCATGAGGCGCCTCAGTGAGTGCGACTGGCTCTGAAGGAGAGATTGCACTCCAGTCCGTAGCGAGCACTGCTTGTCCAGTGGAAGCTTCACTATCGCTGAGAGAGTATGAAACTCCATGCCAAGATAAGTCAGAGATTGGGTCGGGGTTAGATGAGACTTTGGAAAGTTGATAATCCACCCGAAACTCTGGAGAGTGTCTAGTGCCACCTTCAGACTGTGCTGGCATGCCTCTTGAGAGGGTGCCTTTATAAGCAGGTCGTCTAGATACGGGATGACCGAGTGACCCTGCGAGTGCAGAACAGCTACTACTGCTGCCATGACTTTGGTGAAGACCCGGGGGGCTGTTGCCAGACCGAAAGGTAACGCTACGAACTGCAGGTGTTCGTCGTGTATGACGAAGCGTAGGAAACGCTGATGCTCTGGTGCAATCGGCACGTGGAGATACGCATCTTTGATATCTATTGATGCTAGAAAATCTCCTTGAGACATTGAGGCTATGACGGAGCGTAGGGATTCCATCCGGAACCTCCTGACTTTTACGTGTCTGTTGAGCAACTTTAGATCCAGGACGGGTCGATACGATCCGTCCTTTTTTGGGACCACAAACAGATTGGAGTAAAAACCGTGACCCTGTTCCTGAAGAGGGACGGAGGTCACCACTCCTTCCGCCTTTAGAGCGGCCACCGCCTGCAACAGAGCATCGGCTCGGTCTGGTGGTGGAGAAGTTCTGAAGAAACGAGTTGGCGGACGAGAACTGAACTCTATCCTGTACCCGTGAGACAGAATATCCCTCACCCAACGGTCTTTGACGCGTGACAGCCAAATGTCGCCAAAGTGGGAAAGCCTCCCACCGACCGCGGGTGTGGGAATCGGAGACTGCAAGTCAGGAGGACGCCGTCTTGGCAACGGTTCCTCCGGCTGTCCTTTTTGGGCGTGACTGAGACCTCCAAGAATCTGAGCGTCTCTGGTCTTTTTGAGTCTTTTTTGACGAGGCGAATTGGGACCTGCCCGGTCCTCGAAAGGACCGATAACCAGACTGACCCTTCCTCTGTTGGGGTTTGTTTTGTCTGTGTTGCGGTAAGGATGAGTCCTTACCCTTGGAGTGTTTGATGATTTCATCCAAACGCTCTCCAAACAATCGGTCACGAGAAAAAGGCAAATTGGTTAAGCACTTCTTGGAATGAGAATCTGCTTTCCAATGTCTTAACCACAGGGCCCTACGCAAAACAACGGAGTTGGCTGACGCCACTGCCGTGCGGCTTGTAGCGTCAAGAACAGCATTAATCGCGTACGACGCGAATGCCGCCATTTGCGAGGTCAATGGTGCTACCTGCGGGGCAAATGCACGTGTGACTGAGTCGACTTGCGCAAGCCCGGCTGAGATAGCTTGGAGTGCCCATACGGCCGCAAAAGATGGCGCTAACGACGCTCCAATCGCTTCATAGATGGATTTCAGCCAGAGCTCCATCTGCCTGTCAGTGGCATCTTTAAGTGCCGCTCCATCTTCAACTGCAACCAAGGATCTAGCTGCAAGCCTGGAAATTGGAGGATCCACTTTTGGACACTGGGTCCAACCCTTGACCACCTCAGGGGGAAAAGGATAGCGTGTATCTTTAAGCCGTTTAGAAAAACGCCTTTCAGGATAAGCGTGGGGTTTCTGGATTGCGTCTCTAAAGTCAGCGTGGTCCAGAAAAGTGCTTAATGTACGCTTAGGGTATCTGAAATGGATTCTCTCGTGCTGCGAAGCTGACTCCTCTACAAGAGGAGCTGGTGGGGAAATATTTAACATCTTATTGATGTTAAATATAAGATCATTAACTATGGCGTCACCATCTGGTGTATCTAGATTGAGAGCGGTCCCAGGATCAGAATCCTGATCAGTTACGTCCGCCTCATCACCCATAGATTCATCTCGCTGGGATCCTGACCATTGAGATGAATGTGAAGGCCCGTCATAGCGAGCCCGCTTAGGCTGCCCGGGGCCATCGTCCGAGTCAGAGTCTTCACCCTGAGGTGTATGTGCCCGTCCCGGAGCTTGGAGGTAATTCAGCTGAGGTGGACCAGGGGGCAATGATTGCACAGTGTCCGTGGCCTGAAGTACAGGCCTAGCTCGCAATGTGTCAAGAATTTGTGACATAGTGAGAGACATTCTGTCAGCAAAAGCTGCAAACTCAGTTCCTGTCACCTGGACAGCATTCACAGGTGGTACACCCTGGGTCACGTCCAGCAGAGGTCCCGACTGTGCAAGCGCCGCAGGGGCCGAGCACTGCACACAATGGGGGTCCGTGGAGCCTGCCGGTAGAAAAGTCCCACATGCGGTGCAGGAAGCATATAATGTCTGTGCCTTGGCACCCTTGCGTTTTACGGACGACATGCTGCTGGCTCTCTGCAATGTGAGAGAGTCTATAGCCAAAGGGCGACCAGCGCTATGCAATACAAAGTATTTGTAGAAACAAAATACTAAGAATACTACTGGCACAAGAGGGGGTGAGCCCTGAGGGCTGCTTACCGCCCGCTGAATAGCGGGTAAGAGGCGCAGAATTCCTTGTCTGGGTCTCCCCGGCTCCCCTCTGCAGCTCAGCGTGTCAGCAGGAATGGCTGCCGGCGTCTGTGGAGAGGGGCGGTCCGTGGGAGTTCCTAAACAAAAGTGCGGGAAACAGTGTCCCCTCTGTGCCGATTGTGAGGGCTGGAGTATGTAAAAACGACTCCAGCCCTCGGCGCTGATGCACTGACCAGCGTCCCGCCCCTCTCCTGACTGGCAGGTCTGGGGGCGGGAACGAACGGAAGCAGGCCGCAAAAGCCGGGGACTCGAGTTATCAGCGCGGCCGCCGTAAAAGCGCGGCCCGCGCTGAAGTCCCCGGCGCACCACAAGTGCCAGCCGCGCCGCAGTCCCAGCGGCCGGCGCGACCGATTCCCAGAAGTGTGCCTGCTTCAGCGAAGCTGAATGAGGCCATGGCACAAGCGCCGCAGCGCTGATGTCCCCGGCGCACTACAACACCCAGCATGCTGCGGTGTGAGCGCCAAATGCACGGGGACACAGAGTACCTTGAGGAAGCAGGGCCATGTCCCTGATGTACTCCGCTCCATCCAGCATCTTCTCCAGGGGCTGTAGATGGAGCACGGTCTCAGTGCCTGGAGACCAGTAAATCCCACTTCACCCAGAGCCCTGTAAAAAGGGATGGGGAAGGAATCAGCATGTGGGCTCCTGCCGCCGTACCCGCAATGGGTACCTCAACCTTACAAACACCTCCGACATACAGTGGGGTGAGAAGGGAGCATGCTGGGAGCCCTGTATGGGCCCTCTTTTCTTCCATCCGACATAGTCAGCAGCTGCTGCTGACTAAAAACAATGGAGCTATGCGTGCGTGTCTGACCTCCTGCGCACAAAGCTAAAACTGAGGAATCCGTACTCCTACGGGAGGGTGTATAGCCAGAAGGGGAGGGGCCTTACACTTTTAAGTGTAGTTCTTTGTGCGGCCTCCAGAGGCAGTAGCTATACACCCACTGTCTGGGTCTCCCAATTAGGAGCGAAAAAGAAATCATTTTTTTTTTATATATGATATATACATATCATATTGCAACCTCCTGCTCTGTGGCCTCTCTTCTAACAGTCTTGCACCCCTACAATCTATTCTAAACTATGCTGCCCGGCTAATCCACCTGTCCCCCCGCTACTCCCCGACCTCCTCTCTGCCAATCCCTTCACTAGCTTCCCATTGCCCAACGACTCCAGTTCAAAACACTAACCATGACATACAATGCCATCCACAACCTGTCTCCTCCCTACATCTCTGACCTAGTCTCCCGGTACTTAACTGCACGTAACCTTCGATCCTCACAAGCCCTCCTTCTCTACTCCCCTCTCATCTCCTCTTCCCACCATCGCATCCAAGATTTCTCCCGTGCCTCCCCCATACTCTGGAATGCTCTGCCTCAACACATCAGACTCTCGCCTACCTTGTCAAGCTTCAAAAGGAACCTGAAGACCCACCTCTTCCGACAAGCCTACAACCTGCCATAACCCTCAGTCTGATACAGTGCCGCACAATCAACTCTACCCTAACCTACTGTATCCTCACCTATCCCTTGTAGACTGAGCCCTCACGGGCAGGGACCTCTCTCCTCCTGTACCTGTGTCTTGTATTTATGATTATTGTACTTGTCCCTATTATGTATACCCCTTTCACATGTAAAGCGCCATGGAATTGATGGCGCTATAATAATAAATAAATAAATAATAAATACTACACACACACACACACACACACACACACACACACACACCAGGCCCCCCCCACCCCCCCGGCAAAAACTAAGACCACTGCAAAATTGTCAGTTTTTCTGATTTTTCTCTTTATAGGTATATTTTTGAGTAAAATATAAAATTTTCCTTTATTCTATAAACTACTGACAACATATCCGAATTTCCAAGCAATACATTTTGTATTTATTTTCTGAAAATGAGAAATGGTCAAAATAAAACAATGCATTGCTTTCAGACCTCAAATAATGCAAAGAAAACAAGTTCATAATCATTTAGAAACAACAATACTAATAATGTTTTAAATCCACAAGAGTTAGGAAATCAATATTTTGTGTAATAACCATGATGTTTAATCACAGCATTCATGCGTCTTGGCATGCTTTCCACCAGTCTTTTCACACTGCTTTGTGGTGACCTTATGCCACTCCTGGTGCAAAAATGTAAGCAGTTTTTCTTTGTTTGATGGCTTGTGACTATCTATCTTCCCATGGACTACATTCCAGAGGTTTTCAATGGGGTTCAGGTCTGGAGATTGGTCTGGCCATGACAGTGACCTACAAAAGGAATGGCAAATTGCAGCTGGGGTTTAGTGCACAGCAAGAACATTTCGTAACCGGCTCTTAGAGTTAGGGCTCAAGTTATGTAAAGCTAGAAGAAAAGCCTTTTATCAATGACAAGCAAAGGAGAGCCAGGCTGAAGTTTGCCAAAGACCATAAGGCTATGTGCCCACGGGAGCTTGCATCTGCGGATTTTGCCGTGGAAAACCTGCGGATTTTTCTGGATTTTCCAGATAAAGCCGCAGGTTTTAGCATGTACAGTCACTCCCCATGTTATCCTATGGGACATGGGGAGTGCTGTGTCCACACCGCGGAAAGTGCGGCTGCCGAACATGCTGCGGATGTCTGCATCCGCATGTACAATTGCATGTCAATTATTCATGCGGAATTACCTGCGGATGACCCGGCCCTCCGCTATGGAGATAGAGGCCGGGACGTCCGCAGGTAATTCGCATGAATGTCCGCATGTTTCCGGGAAACATGCGCTCATACCTGCGGATACATCCGCAGGTACGAGCGCCCGTGGGCACATAACCTTAGGATTGGACCATAGAGGACTGGAGTAAGGTATTCTTCTCTGATGAGTCTAATTTTCAGCTTTGCCCAACACCTGGTCGTCTAATAGTTAGACGGAGAGCTGGAGAGGCGTATAAGATACAGTGTCTTGCACCCACTGTGAAATTTGGTGATCTGGGGATGCTTCAGCAAGGCTGGAATTGGGCAGATTAAGCTTTGCGAAGAACGTATGAATAAAGCTGCATATAAATATTATCCTGGAAAAACAGTTGCTTCCTTCTGCTCAGGCAATATTCCCTGTGATTAAAAATCATGATTATTCCACAAAATATTGATTTCTGAGCTCTTACTGAGCTAAAACATTAGTTTTGTTGTTTCTAAATGACTATGAACTTGTTTTCTTTGCATTATTTGAGGTCTGAAAGCAATGCATTTTTTTGTTATTTTGACCATTTCTCATTTTCAGAAAATACAAAATGTATTGCTTGGAAATTTGGAGACATGTTGTCAGTAGTTTATAGAATAAAAAAAACAATTTACATTTTACACAAAAATATACCTATAAACAGAAAAACTGAAAATTTTGCAGTGGTCTCTTAATTTTTGCCAGAGCTGTATATATCTATATACACACACATCACACACATCACACACATCACACACATCACACACCAATTTTAACTTTTTTTTTTTTACTTAGTCCCTTTATGGTACATTAGTTTTTATCCCTCTGATCAGTGATATAATCCACTGCAGTGCTCAATCATTTCAGTGGATTATATCGTTCAGTGCTACACTTGCAGCACTGACACTTTGCCTCGCACACCATGCATTTGACATGGTGTGTGAAGCTTTCCGTAGCTGGTAGCCCGAGGATAGTCATGGTGACGACCCAAAGTTACCATGGCAATGATAAGAGTCCCTGTGATCACATTACAGGGACCCAATTGCGCAGGACAGAAGTGTGATCCTCTCAATGCCAACTAAATCCTGCCATCACAATAGATAGCAGAATTTATGGGGTTAAAGTGCCCAGAGCAGTGCAGGCACAGTTCCTGGCAGTGACAGCTTTAACATAAGCCAGAGACTCTGTGGCGATCACCATGACATACTGAGTACATCATGTGTCGGGAACGCACTGGCAATCAGGACGTATCTAGTACATCCAATGTCACAAAAATGTTAAACAGGCAGGGAAATGTTTTTCCTTACAGAAAGAGGTCTTTATACTTTATTACTTCCTCCCCGGCCCAGGAGATGTGGTATGATCAGACCATGCAGTCAGACACCGCCATTACACAGTACATAGCAGGGACAGATATATAAGATTGTCTCACACCAGGAACATTTTTTTTTATTTTTAATACCATCCAATTGTGGAAATTATTATTATTCCAAGATCTATTAATTGAAGTGTACTTTGCTTGTGGGACAATCCCTTTAACCCCTTAACGACCCTTGACGTACTGGGTACGTCATGGTGACATGGTGCTAAACGACCCATGACGTACCCAGTACGTCATGGCGAAATCGCGGCCCCGGAGCCCCGGTGAGTGCAATCGGTTCACACAAATCTTAGATTCGGGGAGGAGGGGACTTCTGCCTGACCTCAGGAGGGGTGGTGCCTCCTCCCAGGACCTACGGAGGCTGTGATTGGCTGACAACACCGCTTAGCCAATCACAGCTACTGTAATGTTTCAGCCATTGAAAATGGCTGAAAACATTGAAATCCAGCCATATCAGTGCAGCTGTAGCACTGATTATTGGCTGGAGCTGGGTGATCGGTGCTTCACCCGCCCCCAGCTCTGATTGGAGAGATCAGCCTTGTGACTGATCTCTCCAATCACCGTGGATCTGGGGCCGGTGACCACTCCCCTTCGCTTAACTCCGTCTGTGGAAGCCAAGGGGAGCGATCCCTGCAAGTGCCCCCAATCCGCTGCAACCGTCGATCCCCCGATCCACCGCCACCGATCTCCTCTATCTGCTGCAGCCGCCTCCATCTCCCACCGCTCTCTCCCATCAGCCGCTGGCCCCCTCCGTGAGCTGCTGCCCGCTCTCTCCCATGTTCATCTGCTGCTCCCTCCACAATCTCCCACCCTGTGCGATCTGCTGCCCGCCTCCGCCATCTCACCTTCCTGATCTGCTGCCCCCTGTCCGCCATCTCACCTTCCCCATCTGCTGCCCGCTGTCCGCCATCTCACCTTCCCAATCTGCTGCCTCCTCCCCCATCTCACCTTCCCGTCCTGCTGCCCCGTCAGCCATCTCACCTTCCCGATCTGCTGCCCCCTCCCCCATCTCACCTTCCCGATCTGCTGCCCCCTGTCCGCCATCTCACCTTCCCGATCTGCTGCCCCCTGTCCGCCATCTCACCTTCCCGATCTGCTGCCAGCTGTCCGCCATCTCACCTTCCCAATCTGCTGCCCGCTGTCCTCCATCTCACCTTCCCGATCTGCTGCCCGCCCTCCACCATCTCACCTTCCCGATCTGCTGCCCGCTCTCCACCAGCTCACCTTCCCAATCTGCTGCCCGCCCTCCACCATCTCACCTTCCCAATCTGCTGCCCGCTCTCCACCAGCTCACCTTTCCGATCTGCTGCCCGCTTTCCACCAGCTAACCTTCCCGATCTGCTGCCCGCTCTCCACCAGCTCACCTTCCCGATCTGCTGCTCGCTCTCTCCAGCTCACCTTCCCGATCTGCTGCCCGCTCTCTCCAGCTCACCTTCCCGATCTGCTGCCCCCTCCCCCATCTCACCCTCCCCGATCTGCTGCCCTTCCCCCATCTCACCCTCCCAGATCTGCAGTCCCCTCCCTCATCTCACCCTCCCCGATCTGCTGCCCCCTCCCCATCTCACCCTCCCCGATCTGCTGCCCGCTCTCCCTCATCAGCTGCTGCCCCCCTCCCTGATCTGCTGCCCCCGCTCCCACCCTCCCTGATCTGCTGCCTGCTCTCTCCCATCCTCTTCATCTGAAGCCCCTCCCCCACCTCTCACCCTCCCCGATCTGCTGCCCCCTCCACCACCTCTCACCCTGATCTGCTGCCCGCCCTCTCCCATCCTCCACCGTATCCTCTCCCATCCTCCGCCGCGCCCTCTCCCATTCTCCATCCATCTTTTTTTTCATCCCACCTAGTCCCCCTCTTTTTGCAGCACATCCGTGCGTGCGTCCTGATTTTTTTTTCTGTAAACTAAGAAAGAAATACAAATAAACTTAGTTTAGGGCCAGTAAAGAAGGGAATTTTGTTTACTTACCGTAAATTCCTTTTCTTCTAACTCCTATTGGGAGACCCAGACAATTGGAGACCCAGACAATTGGGGTGTATAGCTTCTGCCTCCGGAGGCCACACAAAGTATTACACTTTAAAAAGTGTAACCCCTCCCCTCTGCCTATACACCCTCCCGTGCATCACGGGCTCCTCAGTTTTGGTGCAAAAGCAGGAAGGAGGAAACTTATAAATTGGTCTAAGGTAAATTCCATCCGAAGGATGTTCGGAGAACTGAAAACCATGAACCAAAAGAACAATTCAACATGCAACAACATGTGTACACAAAAGAACAACAGCCCAAAGGGAACAGGGGCGGGTGCTGGGTCTCCCAATAGGAGCTAGAAGAAAAGGAATTTACGGTAAGTAAACAAAATCCCCTTCTTTGTCGCTCCATTGGGAGACCCAGACAATTGGGACGTCCAAAAGCAGTCCCTGGGTGGGTAAAAGAATACCTCGATAAAAAGAGCCGAAAACGACCCCCTCTTACAGGTGGGCAACCGCCGCCTGAAGCACTCGCCTACCTAGACTGGCGTCTGCCGAAGCATAGGTATGCACCTGATAGTGTTTCGTGAAAGTGTGCAGACTAGACCAGGTAGCTGCCTGACACACCTGCTGAGCCGTAGCCCGGTGCCGCAGTGCCTAGGACGCACCCACGGCTCTGGTAGAATGGGCTTTCAATCCTGAAGGAAGTGGAAGCCCAGAAGAACGGTAGGATTCAAGAATTGGTTCCTTGATCCATCGAGCCAAGGTTGACTTGGAAGCCTGCGAACCCATACGCTGGCCAGCGACAAGGACAAAGAGGGCATCTGAACGGCGCAGGGGCGCCGTGCGAGACACGTAGAGTCGGAGTGCTCTCACTAAATCTAATGAGTGCAAATCCTTTTCACATTGGTGAACTGGATGAGGGCAAAATGAAGGTAAGGAGATATCCTGATTGAGATGAAAAGGGGATACCACTTTAGGGAGAAATTCCGGGACCGGACGTAGAACCACCTTATCCTGGTGAAAAACCAGGAAGGGGGCTTTGCATGACAGCGCTGCCAGTTCCGACACTCTACGGAGCGACGTAACTGCCACTAGAAATGCCACCTTTTGCGAAAGACGTGATAAAGAGACCTCCCGCAGCGGCTCGAAAGGTGGTTTCTGAAGAGCCGTTAGCACCCTATTGAGGTCCCAGGGTTCCAGCGGACGCTTGTAAGGTGGGACTATGTGGCAAACTCCCTGCAGGAACGTGCGGACCTGCGGAAGCCTGGCTAGACGCTTTTGAAAAAATACGGAAAGCGCAGATACTTGTCCCTTGAGAGAGCCGAGAGACAAACCCTTGTCCATTCCGGATTGAAGGAATGAAAGAAAAGTGGGTAAGGCAAAAGGCCAGGGAGTAAAACCCTTATCAGAGCACCAGGATAAGAAGATCCTCCAAGACCTGTGATAGATCTTGGCGGACGTTGGTTTCCTGGCCTGTCTCATAGTGGCAATGACATCTTGAGATAACCCTGAGGACGCTAGGAGCCAGGACTCAATGGCCACACAGTCAGGTTGAGGGCCGCAGAATTCAGATGGAAAAACGGCCCTTGAGATAGCAAGTCTGGGCGGTCTGGGAGCGCCCACGGTTGACCCACCGTGAGATGCCACAGATCCGGGTACCACGACCGCCTCGGCCAATCTGGAGCGACGAGAATGGCGCGACGACAGTCGGACCTGATTTTGCGCAGCACTCTGGGCAGCATCGCCAGAGGAGGAAATACATAGGGCAGTCGAAACTGCGACCAATCCTGAACTAATGCGTCCGCCGCCAGAGCTCTGTGATCTTGAGACAGAGCCATGAATGCCGGGACTTTGTTGTTGTGCCGTGACGCCATGAGATCGACGTCCGGCGTTCCCCAGCGGCGACAGATCTCTCGAAACACGTCTGGGTGAAGAGACCATTCCCCCGCGTCCATGCCCTGTCGGCTGAGAAAATCTGCTTCCCAGTTTTCTACGCCCGAGATGTGAACTGCGGAGATGGTGGAGGCTGTGGCTTCCACCCACTGCAGAATTCGCCGGACTTCTTGGAAGGCTTGACGACTGCGAGTGCCGCCTTGGTGGTTGATGTAAGCGACGGCCGTGGCGTTGTCCGACTGGATTCGGATCTGCCTGCCCTCCAGCCACCGATGAAAGGCCAATAGGGCTAGATACACTGCCCTTATCTCCAGAATATTGATCTGAAGGGATGACTATTGGAGTCCAGGTTCCCTGAGCCCTGTGGTGGAGAAAAACCGCCCCCCACCCTGACAGGCTCGCGTCCGTCGTGACCACAGCCCAGGTGGGGGGTAGGAAGGATTTCCCCTGCGACAGAGAGTTGGGAAGGAGCCACCACTGAAGTGACGTCTTGGTTGCAAGGGACAGAGAGACGTTCCTGTCGAGTAAAGTCGAGCTCCTGTCCCATTTTCGGAGAATGTCCCACTGGAGTGGCCGCAGATGGAATTGCGCGAAGGGCACTGCCTCCATCGCTGCCACCATCTTCCCCAGGAAGTGCATGAGGCGCCTCAAGGGGTGTGACTGACCCCGAAGAAGAGATTGCACCCCTGCCTGCAGAGAAAGCTGTTTGTCCCGCGGTAGCATGACTACCGCTGACTGAGTATGAAACTCCATCCCAAGGTACGTCAGTGATTGGGTCGGTGTCAACTTGGATTTTGGGAAGTTGATGATCCACCCGAACTGCTGGAGAGTCGCCAGAGCGACGGAAAGGCTGTTTTGACACGCCAACTGAGAGGGTGCCCTGACTAGGAGATCGTCTAAGTAGGGAATCACCGAGTGGCCCTGAGAGTGAAGGACCGCCACAACAGATGCCATGACCTTGGTGAACACCCGTGGGGCTGTCGCCAGGCCGAAAGGCAGTGCCACGAACTGAAGGTGTTCGTCCCTGATGGCGAAGCGCAAAAAGCGTTGATGTTCGGGTGCGATCGGCACATGGAGATAAGCATCCTTGATGTCGATCGATGCTAGGAAGTCTCCTTGTGACATTGAAGCGATGACAGAGCGGAGAGATTCCATCCGAAACCTTCTGGTGCTCACATGTCTGTTGAGTAGTTTGAGGTCCAGAACGGGACGGAATGAGCCGTCCTTCTTTGGCACCACAAACAAGTTGGAGTAAAAGCCGCGACCATGTTCCTGGGGGGGAACAGGGACCACAACTTCTTCTGTTTTCAGAGCGTTCACCGCCTGAAAAAGTGCATCGGCTCGCTCGGGGGGCGGGGATGTTCTGAAGAAACGAGTCGGAGGACGAGAGCTGAACTCTATCCTGTAACCGTGAGACAGAATGTCTCTCACCCATCGGTCTTGAACATGTGGCCACCAGGCGTCGCAAAACCGGGAGAGCCTGCCACCGACCGAGGATGCGGTTCGGGGATGCCGAGAGTCATGAGGAGGCCGCCTTGGAAGCAGTGCCTCCTGCGGCCTTTTGAGGGCGTGACTTAGCCTGCCACGCATAGGAGTTCCTCTGGCCTTTCTCCGGCCTGCTGGACGAAGAGGATTGGGGCTCGGCGGAGGGACGAAAGGACCGAAACCTCGAATGTATCTGTCGTTGCTGAGGTCTCTTTGGCTTGGACTGGGGCAAGGAGGAGTCCTTTCCCTTAGATTCCTTAATAATCTCATCCAATCGTTCGCCAAACAATCGGTCGCCAGCAAACGGCAAACCGGTTAAGAACCTCTTGGAAGCCGAGTCTGCCTTCCATTCGCGCAGCCACATGGCCCTGCGGACTGCCACAGAGTTAGCGGATGCCACCGCTGTATGGCTAGCAGAGTCCAAAACTGCGTTCATGGCGTAGGAAGAAAAAAACTGACGCCTGGGAAGTCAAAGACATAACCTGCGGAGCAGAATTACGTGTAACGGCATTAATCTCAGCCAGACAAGCTGAGATAGCTTGGAGTGCCCACACGGCTGCAAAGGCCGGGGCAAAAGACGCGCCCGTGGCTTCATAGATGGATTTCATCAGGAGCTCTATCTGCCTGTCAGTGGCATCCTTTAGCGATGATCCATCTGCAACCGATACTACAGATCTAGCCGCCAATCTAGAGACTGGGGGATCCACCTTGGGACATTGAGCCCAACCCTTGACAACGTCAGAAGGGAAGGGGTAACGTGTGTCAGTAAGGCGCTTAGTAAAGCGCTTGTCCGGAACCGCTCTAGTCTTCTGGACAGCATCTCTGAAGTTAGAGTGATCGAAAAACGCACTCAGTGTACGTTTAGGGAACCGAAACTGGTGTTTCTCCTGCTGAGAAGTCGACTCCTCTACAGGTGGCGGTGGAGGAGCGATATCTAACACCTGGTTGATGGACGAGATAAGATCATTTACTATGGCGTCCCCGTCAGGTGTATCAAGATTGAGGGCAACGTCAGTGTCAGAGCCCTGAGCTGCGACGTCCGCCTCGTCCTCCAGAGAGTCCTCACGCTGGGAACCCGAGCAGCGTGAAGAAGTCGGGGAAGATTCCCAGCGTGCCCGCTTAGCCGGTCTGGGACTGTGGTCCGGGCCGGAGTCCTCCCCATGAGACCTAGGGCCCTCCCTGGGAGCGTGCTGCGGCGCGGGCAGAGAGGGGCCTGGGGGTGAAGATCCAATAGGGCCCGGTGCCTGTGTAGGGACCGGTCTGGACTGCAAAGCTTCCAGCAGCTTGGCAGACCATTTGTCCATGGACTGAGCCATGGATTGTGAGAGTGACTCAGAGAGTTTTTCAGCAAAGACTGCAAACTCTGTCCCTGCCGCCTGGACAGGTAGAGAAACGGATTCTACCTGAGCCGAGGGGCCCTCTAGTGACCGAGGCTCCGGTTGTGGAAGTAAAACAGGGGTTGAGCATTGCTCACAGTGAGGGTAGGTGGAACCCGCAGGTAACTTAGCCGCACAAGAGGTACAGGTCGCAAAATAACCCTGTGCTTTGGCCCCCTTGCTCCTTGTGGACGACATGCTGTTGTCTCCTAGGAGAGTGATCACTGAGGGTATATGGGAAGGGTATACAGCCCGACCGAACAGAAATGAAGGGAATTTTGTTTACTTACCGTAAATTCCTTTTCTTCTAGCTCCAATTGGGAGACCCAGACAATTGGGTGTATAGCTATTGCCTCTGGAGGCCACACAAAGTATTACACTTAAAAGTGTAAGGCCCCTCCCCTTCTGGCTATACACCCCCAGTGGGATCACTGGCTCACCAGTTTTAGTGCCAAAGCAAGAAGGAGGAAAGCCAATAACTGGTTTAAAGACCAATTCAATCCGAGGAAACATCGGAGAACTGAACCATACCACATGAACAACATGTGTACCCGAAAAAACAGAAAAACCCAGAGAAAACAGGGCGGGTGCTGGGTCTCCCAATTGGAGCTAGAAGAAAAGGAATTTACGGTAAGTAAACAAAATTCCCTTCTTCTTTGTCGCTCCATTGGGAGACCCAGACAATTGGGATGTCCAAAAGCAATCCCTGGGTGGGTAAAAGAATACCTCATGATAGGGCCGTCAAACGGCCCTCTCCTACAGGTGGCCAACCGCCGCCTGAATGACTTATCTACCTAGGCTGGCGTCTGCCGAAGCGTAGGTATGCATCTGATAATGCTTGGTAAAAGTAAGTAGACTCGACCAGGTGGGTGCCTGACACACCTGCTGAGCCGTAGCCTGGTGCCGTAATGCCCAGGATGCACCCACGGCTCTGGTAGAATGGGCCTTCGGCCTTGAGAGAACCAGAAGCCCAGTAGAACTGTAGGTTTCAAGAATTGGTTCCTCGATCCCCCGAGCAAGAGTGGATTTGGAAGCTTGCGACTGTTTACGCCGACCAGCGACAAGGACAAAGAGTGCATCCGGGTGGCGCAGGAGCGCCATGCGGGAAGTAGAACCTGAGTGCTCTCACCAGAACCAACAGATGCAAATCTTTCTGAAATTGATGGACTGGACGAGGACACAAAGAAGGTGAGGTGATATCCTGATTGATATGAAAATGGGATACCACCTTAGGGAGAAATTCCGGAACCGGACGCAGAACTACCCTGTCCTGGTGAAGGACCAGGAAGGGAGTTTGTATGAGAGCGTTGCTAGCTCGGAAACTCTCCTAAGAGACGAGACCGTTACTAGAAGGCCACTTCCCGTGAAAAACGGGAAGGGAGACATCCTTCAAAGGCTCGAAAGGCGGCATCTGGAGAGCAATTAGAACCTTGTTCAGATCTCAGGGCTCTAACGGCCGCTTGTACGGAGTGCTGAGAAGACAAACTCCCCGTAGGAACGTGCGTACCTGAGGAAGTCGTCGTTTCTGAAAAAATACAGATAGCGCTGAGACTTGTCCCTAAAGGGAACTGAGCGACAACCCATTTTCCTACCTAGATTGCAGGAAGGAAGGAAACATAGACGATGCAACCGGCCAGGGAGAAACACCCTGCGCCGAGCACCGAGATAAGAACATCTTCCACGTCCTGTGGTCAATCTTGGCGGACGTTGGTATGCTAGCCTGTCTCATGGTGGCAACCACGTCCTGAGGTAATCCTGACGACACTAGGTTCCAGGACTCAATGCCACACCATCCGGTTGAGGGCCGTAGAATTCAAATGGAAGAATGGCCCTTGAGACAGCCAGTCTGATTGGTCTGGTAGTGCCCCCGGTTAGCCTACCGTGAGGCACCACAGAACCGAGTACCACAACATCCTCGGCCAATTTGTAGCGACGAGGATGGCGCGGCCGCAGTCGGTCTTGATCTAGCGCAGTACTCTGGGCAACAATGCCAGAGGTGGCACCTAAGGTAGCTGGAACTGCGACCAATGCTGAACTAAGGCGTTTGCCGCCAGAGCTCGATGATTGTGAAACCGTGCCATGAAGCTGGCACATTGTTGTTGTGCCGTGACGCCATTAGATCGACGTCCGGCCTCTGTCAGCGGCGCCAGATCTCCTGAAACCCGTCCGGGTGAGGAGACCATACTCTTTCGGCCACACCTCAGCGACTTAGGAAGTCAGCTTCCTAGTTTCCACACTTGGGATGTGAATTGTGGATATGGTGGATGCCGTGTCTTCCACCCACATCAGAACCTGCCGGACTTCCTGGAAGGCTTGCCGGTTGCGCGTTCTTCCTTGGTGGTTGATGTATGCCACCGCTGTGGAGCTGTCCGACTGAAGTCGGATATGCTTGCTTTCCAGCCGCTGTTGGAAGGTTTGTAGGGCAAGATACACTGCTCTGTGTTCAAGAACATTGATCTGAAGGGTGGACTCTTGCTGAGTCCACGTACCCTGAGCGCTGTAGTGGAGAAAAACTGCTCCCCACCCTGATAGACTCGCGTCTGTCGTAACTATCGCCCAGGATGGGGATAGGAGGGACCTTCTTTTTGACCAAGAGGTGGGAAGAAGCCACCACCGTAGAGATTCCTTGGCCGCCTGAGAAAGAACGACGACTCTGTTGAGGGACGTCGACTCCTCGTCCCATTGGCGGAGAATGTCCCATTGTAGTGGACGCAGTAAAACTGCGCGAAAGGAACTGCCTCCATTGCTACCATCTTACGTAGGAAGTGCATGAGGCGTCTCAATGTGTGCGACTGGTTCTTAAAGAAGAGCTTGCAGCCCGTAGTGAATGCTGTTTGTCTAGCGGAAGCTTCACTATCGCTGAGAGAGTAAGAAACTCTATGCCTAGATATGTTATCGATAGGGTCGGGGTCGGATCTGACTTTAAAAAGTTGATGATCCACCCAAAACTCTAGAGAGTCTCCAGCGCAACGTTCGGGCAGTGTTGGCATGTTTCCTAAGAGAGTGCCTTGACAAGTAGATCGTCTAAATACGGGACCACAGAGTGACCCTGAGAGTGCAGGACTGTGACTACTGCTGCCCTGACCTTGGCGAAGACCAGTTGGACTGTCGCTAGCCGGAAGGTAGAGCTACGAACAGAAGGTGTTCGTCTCCTATAACGAAGCGTAGAAACGCTAGTGCTCTGGATCAATCGGCACGTGTGGATAAGCATCCTTGATGCCTAATGATGCTAGGAAATATCCTTGGGACCTTGAGGCGATGACATGGCGGAGGGATTCCATCCGGAACCGCCTGGTGTCCACGAGCTTGCTGAGCATTTTTAGATCCAGAACGGGACGGAACGGCCCGTTGTTATAGGTACCGCAAAGAATTTGGGGTAAAAACCGTGACCTTGTTCCTGAAGAGGAACGGGGGTCATCACTCTTTCTGCCTATAGAGTGCACCCTGTTTGCAGAAGAGCAGCGGCCCGGCCGGGAGGTGGAGAAATTCTGAAGAATCGAGTTGGAGGACGAGAAGTGAGCTCTATCCTGTACCCGTGAGACAGAATGTCTCACACTCAATGGTCATTGACCTATGGCAGCTAAATATCGCCAAGGCGGGAGAGCCTGCTACCGACCGAGGCCGCAAGTCATGAGGAAGCCGCCTTGGAAGCGGGTTTTCAGACTGTCGCTTTTTTGGGCGAGACTGAGCCCGCTAAGAATCTTAGCTCCTCTGATCCTTTTGAGTCCACATTGGACGAGGAAAAATGGGACCTGCCCGAGCCTCGAAAAGGCCGAAAACCCCGACTGCCTCTTGCTCTGTTGGGGTTTGTTGTGTCCGGGCTGAGGAAAGGATGAATCCTTACCCCTGGACTGTTTAATGGTTACATTCAACGCTCACCAAACAGTCGGTCAGCAGAAAAAGGCAACTGGTTAGGCAACCTTTTTTGGAAGCAGAATCTGCCTTCCATTCACTTAACGAGCAGGCCAGGCTCTGCTTAAAAACACGGAGTAGCGGAGGCTACCGCCGCACGGTTCGCAGAGTCCAGGACAACCTGAACCGCGTAAGAAACAAATGTAGACATTTGAGAGGTTAAGGATGCCACCTGCGGCACAGATGTACGTGTAACCGTGTCAATCTGTGTAAGACAAGCTGAAATAGCTTGGAGTGCCCCAAGGAAGAGAATGCCGGAGCCAACGGTGCGCCGACAGCCTCATAGATGGCTTTCGACCAGAGATCCATCTGTCTGTCAGTGGCATCTTTGAGTTTGCAGTTCCATCTCCCACTGCAACTATGGATCTAGCTACAAGCCTGGAGATTGGAGGATGCCGCTCGGGACATTGGGTCCAGTCCTTGACCAAGTCAGGGGACAGGGATAACGTGTATCCTAAGCCGTTTGGAGAAGCGCATATCTGGATAAGCGTGGTGTTCCTGGACTGCCTCTCTGAAGGCAGAGTGGTCCAGAAAAATACGTGAAGCTGACTCCTCCACTGGAGGAGCTGTGAGAAATAACCCACATTCTATAGATGGACGCTATAAGATTATTTACTATGGCGTCACGATCAGGTGTATCCAGATTGAGAGCGGTCTCAGGATCAGAATCCTGAGCCGCTACTTCCGCCTCATTACACAGCGAGTCCTTCTGTTAGGACCCTGATGAAACCGAGGCCGCTCATAGTGAGCCCGCTTAGGCTGTCTGGGACTGACGTCCGTGCAGAGCCGTGACTCTGGGATGCTTGTGACATTCCCGGAGCTGTTAGTTATTCACACTGAGGGGGGCCATGGATCAATGATTCAACAGTGCCCATATTGTGAGAGACATGTCCGGACTGCTAGGCTTCTAGTATCATAGCCATAGTCTCAGAAAAACTGTCAGTAAATACTGCAGACACCGTCCTCATCCCCTGGCCATTAGTGCATACAATGGGAGTCTATGTAACCTGCCGGCCGTATAGCCGTACATGCTGTACCAGCTGTATAGAAAAACATGTGGTTCTGCACCTTTGTTTTACACAGAGAATATGCTGATAACTCCTCCGCATAATCCAGGAGGGTATATACAACGTGCGACCAAACAGTGCAATGTATATAGTACAAGCATATCTATAAGTGCACTTCTGCACTAGTGGGGTTAGCACCACAGGTGCTGCTTAACGCCTGTTGCAGCGATTGTGTGACTATCAGAATGCCAGGGTCTTCCACACTTGTCTCTGTATCGTACAGAAACTGACACTAATGGCTGCCGGCGTCCTTGTAGAGAAGGAAGCCGTGGGCGTGCCTGAGAAAGTGCGGGAATCCGGATTCACAGTGCACACAGTGAGAGGGGTGGAGTATGCAAAACATACTCCAGCTCTCAGCGCTGCTCTATGCAGCGTCACGCCCCTACCCTGACTGTCAGGGCTGTGGGCGGTAACGAAGGGAGACTAGGCCCAGAAGCCGGGGACTCGAGTTAACAGCGCGGCCGCCGTAAAAGCGCGGGCCGCGCTGAAGTCCCCGGCGCACCACAAGTGCCAGCCGCGCCGCAGTCCCAGCGGCCGGCGCGACCGATTCATAGAAGTGGCCAGCGTCCCGCCCCTCTCCTGACTGGCAGGTCTGGGGGCGGGAACGAACGGAAGCAGGCCGCAAAAGCCGGGGACTCTAGTTATCAGCGCGGCCGCCGTAAAAGCGCGGGCCGTGCTGAAGTCCCCGGCGCACCACAAGTGCCAGCCGCGCCGCTGCCAGCGGCCGGCGCGACCGATTCCTGGAAGCCAGCGTCCCGCCCCTCTCCTGACTGGCAGGTCTGGGGGCGGGAACGAACGGAAGCAGGCCGCAAAAGCCGGGGACTCTAGTTATCAGCGCGGCCGCCGTAAAAGCGCAGGCCGCGCTGAAGTCCCCGGCGCACTACAAGTGCCAGCCGCGCCGCAGTCCCAGCGGCCGGCGCGACCAATTCCCATAAGTGAGCCTGCTTCAGCGAAGCTGAATGAGGCCATGGCACAGGCGCCGCAGCGCTGATGTCCCCCGGCGCACTACAACACCCAGCATGCTGCGGTGTGAGCGCCAAATGCACGGGGACACAGAGTACCTTGAGGAAGCAGGGCCATGTCCCTGATGTACTCCGCTCCATCCAGCATCTTCTCCAGGGGCTGTAGATGGAGCACGGTCTCAGTGCCTGGAGACCGGTAAATCCCACTTCACCCAGAGCCCTGTAAAAAGGGATGGGGAAGGAATCAGCATGTGGGCTCCTGCCGCCGTACCCGCAATGGGTACCTCAACCTTACAAACACCTCCGACATACAGTGGGGTGAGAAGGGAGCATGCTGGGAGCCCTTAGTATGGGCCCTCTTTTCTTCCATCCGACATAGTCAGCAGCTGCTGCTGACTAAAAAGTGGAGCTATGCGTGGATGTGTTGCCTCCTTCGCACAAAGCACAAAACTGGTGAGCCAGTGATCCCACTGGGGGTGTATAGCCAGAAGGGGAGGGGCCTTACACTTTTAAGTGTAATACTTTGTGTGGCCTCCAGAGGCAATAGCTATACACCCAATTGTCTGGGTCTCCCAATGGAGCGACAAAGAAATATAAATATATATAGTATCTATTCCGGCACCCTAAGGGGACCAGCACCGGGTGACCGGTGTGGCTTACCGACCGCTAAAAAGCGGAGTGTGTGTCCTCCAGATTCCCTGCCTTAGGTCTCCCAGCGTTGCAGAGCTCTTTCCAGGAAAACTTCCACAGGCAGAGTGCCAAAAAAATGGCTGCCGGAGCTCTCAGGGGAGGAGAGAAGCCGTGGGCGGCGTTAGAAAAGTGCGGGAATCTGGAGTCCCCACAGTGATCAGTGAGGGGGGAGGAACATACAGGATGCCCTGGCCCTCATAGCCGACGTCAGGTCGGCAGTCCCGCCCTTATCCCTGATAGACAGGTCCGGGGGCGGGAGTTTTGCTACTAGGCCGCAATTGAAGCCGGGGCCTAAATTTAACACCGCGGCCGACAAACAGGCGCGGTCGGCGCGGAAGTCCGCCGGCCGTCACAAATAAGCAGCTGCTGCAGCGTCCGGGATGTAGGCGCTCCATGCACATCCCCCATGGGGGTACAGAGTACCTTATTGATGCAGGGCACGGTCCCTGAGGATTAACCAACTCCTGTCCGACAGATTCCCCCAGGGGCTGCGGAGGGAGCACGGTCCCAGTGACTGGATGACCGCTCAGGATCCCACTTCTCCCAGAGCCGCAAAGGGATGGTGAAGGAGACGGCATGAGGCTCCTGCCTTTGTACCCGCAATGGGTACCTCAACCTTAACAGCACCGCCGACTTAGTGGGGTGAGAAAGGAACATGCCGGGGGCCCCGTGGGAGCCCACTTTTCTTCCAACCGACATAACTAAAATGAGAAGCTGAGTGGATGTGTGCCTCCTTCCACACAAAGCAAAAAACTGAGGAGCCCGTGATGCACGGGAGGGTGTATAGGCAGAGGGGAGGGGTTACACTTTTTAAAGTGTAATACTTTGTGTGGCCTCCGGAGGCAGAAGCTATACACCCCAATTGTCTGGGTCTCCCAATGGAGCGACAAAGAAATTATACTGTAGTAATCGGCAACTACAGTATTTTTTACTGAATATTGTAAGGGTCAGCCCAGTGCCACACGTGAGAGCGATGCTTGAGTCTCACATCGTATCATCCGGCACGGTCTCTCTCTTCCAGACAAGAGTGTGCGGCTGTGCCGGATGATGCGATGCGAGATTCGTGCATCGCTCTCACGTGTGGCACTTGCCATAGTGTCAGTTGCAGGCGCTCATTATTTTATTTTTTTTTTTTTTTTTTACTGACGTCCGTATTTTTTATTTCGCCAAACTAATTTTTTTGTCTGGGGGGGCAGGGGTCTAGTTTTCAAAATGGGGTCACATGTGGGGGAGCTCCATTGTTTAGGCACCTCAGGGGGGGGGGTCTCCAAACGCAACATGGCGTCCGCTAATAATTCAAACCAATTTTGCTGTGAAATGGCGCTCCTTCTCTTCTGAGCACTGCCGTGCGCTCAAACAATTGATTTCCACCACATATGAGCTGTGTACTCAGGAGAAATTGCACAATACGTTTTATGGTGCATTTTTTCCCTGATACCCTTGTGAAAAAAAGCTACCCGTTTGAAAAAAACAATTTCGTGGTAAAAAAATATAAAATTATTTTCACGGCTGAACATTACAAACTTTTGTGAAGCCTCCAGGGGTTCAAAGTGCTCACTAAACAGCTAGATAAATTCCATGAGGGCGCTAGTTTCCAAAATGGGGTCACTTGTGAGGGAGCTCCATTGTTTAGGCACCTCAGGGGGTCTTCAAACCCGACATGGCGTCCGCTAATGAGTGCAGCTAATTTTGCACTCAAAAATTCAAATGGCGCACCTTGCCTTCCGAGCCCTGCCATGTGCCCAAACATTTGATTTCCACCACATATAAGGTATCTGTGTACTCAGGAGAAAATGCACGATACCTTTTATGGTGCATTTTTCCTGATACCCTTGTGAAAATGCTAAATTTATGGCTAAAGTAACATTTGCGTGTAAAAAAGTAAAATTTTCATTTTTTTCCTTCTATATTGCTTTGGTCGCTGTGAAGCTCCTAAAGGGTTAAAAAACTTCTTGGATGTGGTTTTGAGCAGAGTGAGGGGTGCAGGTTTTAGAATGGGGTCACTTTTGGGTATTTTCTGTCGCCTAGGTTTCTCAAATCACTCCAAATGTTATGTGGTACCTAAAAAAAATGTTTTGTAAATTTTTTTTGAAAAATGAGAAATTGCTGAACTTCTTTTGAACCCTTCTAACTTCCTAACGGAAAAATTTTTTGTTTCAAAAATTGCACTGATGTAAAGTAGACAAGTGGGAAATGTTATTTAGTAACTATTTTGTGTGACATATCTCTCAGATTTATGAGCATAAAAAATTTTCCAAAATTTTCACAAATAAACGCAAAAGATATCGACCTAAATTTACCACTGACATGAAGTACAATATGACATGAAAAAACAATGTCAGAATCGCCAGGATCCGTTGAAGCGTTCCAGAGTTATAACCCGTCAAAGTGACACTGGTAAAAATTGCAAAAAATAGCCGGGTCTTTAAGGTGAAAACAGGCTGGGGGCTGAAGGGGTTAAGGCCGCCCATACACATTAAACTCAGGTTGAGGAAAATGGACAATTTCAGGTACAACAAATGTTCATCAAGTGAAAATGGATAACTTGGGACAATTTTAGCTGACTGGTCACAAATGAGGAGTGTTTACATTTTTGGGGCAAAATGTGAGATGAAAAAAAAAAATCTCTCTTTAAAATAATATGCACAGAAAGATAGTTTGTCACCAGTATCCGGCAACACATCTGGGTATTCTGAATAATTGCATCTCACTTAATGGATCCATATTAGAGGAGAAAAAAAACAAAAAAAACAAACCACAACTTGCAGCATTTATTGCCTGTATATTTTTAGAGCAGGCAGCTCCTGCACCCATCTGCAATGTGAAGACTGCTAGAAGCGGAGGACATGACGGAGCCAAAAAGAGCAAGATTCTGATCTTACCCTACAATGGAGATTTGGAACTGTTAATAATTAAATTAGTACATACTGATCACTCCCTGGACAAATGAAGGAGGATTGGGCCGAGGCTGAGCGGTGTCAAGAGGGGTTCTTTCCTAAAATATAAAAAAAAAGCACCAATATTATATTAAGATTAACAGTCATCTTCATCATTACTATAGTACACATGAAGGTAAAAAACTTTGTAACATCATATTGGAGAAATCTGCTTTTCCTACTGGACGGACTTATTTCTCAAAATTCTCAATTTACGGGTGATATCTGTCTTTAATGAGTACAGATTTTCCCATTACACAGCTAGGAGATGGCAGCTGGGGCTCAAAGTTCTATGGAGGACGGTAACTGTGGGAGAATGTGCAGCACAATGTATCTGCCTCCAGCTTCTCCAGAAAACTTTAATAACACAGCAAATGTCTATCTCAGTAATGGGAAAATATGCCTTAATTGAATGCAGATTTTACTCAAAGATTGAAAGATCAATCTAGGATGAGGGGGAAAAAAAAACGACCTCTCTGATGAGATATGTTACTAAGATACTTATTTTCATATGTACTATTCATTTATTATATGTACTATTCATTTATTAAAGGGAACATGTCATGTCCCCAAACATTATTAAACTGCAGATACGACACAAATCTGCAGGTTAATAATCTTCTAAAAGTGACAACCCCGTCGGCGGGAGGCAACTAACTTTACGCCTCCCAGCACCCTTTGACTTTCCATCATAGAAGCACAGCTTCAGTGCATAGTGAAAGAATCAGAAAAAGGAAGAAATGGCACACATATTATACATACAGACACATAGAGATTATATATATATATAATATATATATATAATATATATATATATATATATATATATATATATATATATATACTCTATATATATATATATATATATATATATATATATATATATATATATATATATATATAGAGAGGGATATATATATATATATATATATATATATATATATATATATATATATATATATATATATATATATATATATATATATATATATATATATATATATATATATATAGAGAGAGATATATAGATATAGATATAGATATAGATATAGATATATCTTATACATACACTACAAACCAAAAGTTTGGACACCCCTTCTCATTCAAAGAGTTTCTTTTATTTTCATGATCCTGAAAATTGTAGATTCACATTGAAGGCATCAAAACTATGAATTAACACATGTGGAATGAAATACTTAAAGTGTGAAGAAACTGAAAATAGGTCTTATATTCTAGGTTATTCAAAGTAGCCACCTTTTGCTTTGATTGCCGCTTTGCACACTTTTGGCATTCTCTTGATTAGCTTCAAGAGGTAGTCACCAGAAATGGTTTTCCCTTCACAGGTGTGCCCTGTCAGGTTTAATAAGTGGGATTTCTTGCCTTATAAATGGTGTTAGGACCATCAGTTGTGTTGTGCAGAAGTCTGGTGGATACACAGCTGATAGTCCTACTGAATAGACTGTTAGAATTTGTATTATGACAAGAAAAAAGCTGCTAAGTAAAGAAAAATGAGTGACCATCATTACTTTACGAAATGAAGGTCAGTCAGTTTGAAAAATTGGGAAAACTTTGAACGTGTCCCCAAGTGCAGTGGCAAAAACCATCAAACGCTACAAAGAAACTGGCTCACATGAGGACCGCCCCCGGAAATTAAGACCAAGAGTCACCTCTGCTGCGGAGGATAAGTTTATCCGAATCACCAGCCTCAGATTTCGCAGGTTAACAGCAGCTTAGATTAGAGACCAGGTCAATGCCACACAGAGTTCTAGCAGCAGACATCTCTAGAAATACTGTTAAGAGGAGACTTTGTGCAGCACGCCTTCATGGTAAAAAAGCTGCTAGGAAACCACTGCTAAGGACAGGCAATAAGCAGAAGAGACTTGTTTGGGCTAAAGAACACAAGGAATGGACATTAGACCAGTGGAAATCTGTGCTTTGGTCTGATGAGTCCAAATTTGAGCTCTTTGGATCCAACCACCGTGTCTTTGTGCGACACAGAAAAGGTGAATGGATGGACTGTACATGCCTGGTTCCAACCGTGAAGCATGGAGGAGGAGGTGTGATGGTGTGGGGGTGCATTGCTGGTGACACTGTTGGGGATTTATTCAAAATTCAAGGCATACAGAACCAGTATGCCTACCACAGCATCTTGCAGCGGCGTGCTATTCCATCCGGTTTGTGTTTAGCTGGACCATCATTTATTTTTCAACAGGACAATGACCACAAACACACCTCCAGGCTGTGTAAGGGCTATTTGACTAAGAAGGAGAGTGATTGGGTGCTACACCAGATGACCTGGCCTCCACAGTCACCAGACCTCAACCCAATTGAGATGGTTTGGGGTGAGCTGGACCGCAGAATGAAGGCAAAAGGGCCAACAAGTGCTAAGCATCTCTGGGAACGCCTTTAAGACTGTTGGAAAACTATTTCCGGTGACTACCTCTTGAAGCTCATCAAGAGAATGCCAAGAGTGTGCAAAGCAGTAATCAAAGCAAAAAGGTGGCTACTTTGAAGAACCTAGAATACAAGACATATTTTCAGTTGTTTCACACTTTTTTGTTAAGTATTTCATTCCACATGTGTTAATTCATAGTTTTGATGCCTTCAATGTGAATCTACAATTTTCAGGATCATGAAAATAAAAGAAACTCTTTGAATGAGAAGGTGTGTCCAAACCTTTGGTCTGTACTGTATATGTTTTAGAGAAAACAACTGCCATCAGTTATCCAGTGAAAACATTTTTTTTTTTTATGGGGGAAAAAAAGAAAAGTAGACTGAGGCTAACCTTAAAGCAGATGTTCACTTTCAATAAATTGTGGAATGTACATAAGGTAATCTCATCAGGTACTCGCCCTCTGTGGTCCAGCATCGGTTTGCAGCTGAAGTCCCAGTGTTGTGGCTAAAGATGTGACGTCACGTTGACAGTGTACATCATCGCTCTAACCACTCACTGACCTCCGTGCTCCTGCCGAGTGCATGAGCCGCTGAGCACAGTGATTGGCTAGCTAGGGTGACGTCACATGAGCACTGAGGTCAGTTAGTGGTGACAGGTGCTGTTGATGTGACATCAAAACACTGGCACTGCAGCAGTTGCAGAAAGCCAGCAGGAAATGGGGCGGGGGTACATCATACGTTTTTTCTGTTATGCCCTTTACACACATTCGGAAACAATTATGAAAAACGGATTTTTGTGTACTCACCGTAAAATAGTTTTCCCTTAGCCATCATTGGGGGGACACAGGACCATGGGTGTTATGCTGCCTATCCATAGGAGGACACTAAGTAGATGCAAAAGCATAGCTCCTCCTCTGCAGTATACACCCCCTGGCCGGGCCAGGCAGCCTCAGTTTTAGTACACAAGCAGTAAGAGAAAAAAGCAGTAAAAAACTTCTCAACAGAGGAACATGAGAAAAGAAGAGTCAAAACCAAATAAGGTACTGAGAGAACCAAGGCCCCGCAGGGCAACAGGGTGGGTGCTGTGTCCCCCAATGATGGCTAAGAGAAAACGATTTTACGGTGAGTACACAAAAATCCGTTTTTCTCTGACGCCTCATTGGGGGACACAGGACCATGGGACGTCCTAAAGCAGTCCATGAGTGGGAAACATAAAAGAAGACAACACAACCCAAGGACTAGGAACCAGTCCCAGACAGCCTGGAGCGCCTACTGAGAGAGGTGCTCTACTGCCGTTTGCAGAATTTTCCTACCCAGATTTGCCTCAGTTGAAACCTGGGTATGGACTCTGTAATGCTTTGAAAAAGTATGTAGGCTAGACCAGGTCGCAGCCTTACACACCTGTTCCACTGAAGCCTGATGCAGAATGGCCCACGAAGCGCCAACTGCTCGCGTGGAATGAGCCCGCAGCCCACTAGGAATGGGCTTGAGTTGCAGGCGGTAGACTTCCTGGATCGCAGAGCGAATCCAGCAAGCCAGAGTCGCCTTTGAAGCTGCCTGTCCCTTCTTAGGCCCCTCAGGAATGACGAACAAAGAGTCCGTTTTCCTAAAGGGGGCTGTCCTGGATATGTAATATCTGAGAGCTCTGACTAGGTCTAACGAATGCAGAGACCTTTCCACCCTATGAACTGGACGTGGACAAAATGAAGGCAGAACAATGTCCTCGTTCAAATGAAACGGGGTAAGAACCTTTGGAAGGAAATCCGGAAGGGGGCGCAGAACCACCTTGTCCTGGTGAAAGATCAGGAAAGGCTCGCGGCAAGAGAGAGTGCTGCTAGCTCCGAAACCCGTCTGATGGACGTAATTGCCACCAGGAATGTTACCTTCCAGGACAGAAGAGCAAGGGAGGATTCCTTGAGGGGTTCAAAGGGAGACCTCTGGAGACCGTCCAGAACGAGGTTGAGGTCCTATGGGTCCAGCGGCCGTTTGTACGGGGGAACTAGATGGGAAAACGCCCTGGAGGAAGGTGTTGACTTGCGGTTTTTTAGCCAGGCGGCATTGGTAGAAGATTGAGAGCGCTGAGACCTGCCCTTTAAGGGAACTGAGAGCCAACCCCGCTTGTAAGCCAGACTGTAGAAAGTCGAGAATTCTGGGGATGGCCAGAGGCATAGGCTGGACGTTAGTTTCTCTGCACCATGAAAGGAAGATTTTCCACGTACGGTGGTAAATGCGGGATGAAGCAGGCTTTCGGGCGCTGATCATGGTGGAAATAACCGCGGGGGAGAATCCCGCTCTTGTTAATACCCAGGTCTCAATGGCAATGCAGTCAGCTTCAGGGCTCTGGAGTTCTGATGGGAAATGGGTCCTTGGGTCAGCAAGTCTGTGATGTCTGGAAGGCGCCACGGTGCGTCTGTGAGCATTTGTACTAATTCGGCGTACCAGGCGCGCCTGGGCCAGTCTGGTGCTATCAGTATCACCGGGACTCCCTCTGCCTTGATCTTCCTGATCACCCGCGGCAGCAGGGGTAGAGGTGGAAATATGTAAGGCAGGCGGAAGTGGTGCAGGAGCAGACTAGAGCATCCGCGCCGATGGACTGCGGGTCGCGTGACCTGGCTATGAACGCGGGTACCTTTGCATTCAACCTTGAGGCCATTAGGTCCACGTCTGGTGTGCCTCAGCGAGTGCAGATGTGTAGAAACACATCGGGTGGAGAGACCATTCTCCGGCGGCCAGGCCTTGGCGCCTTAAAGTCTGCTGCCCAGTTCTCTACCCCCGGTATGTGTACCGCTGATATCACTGATCCCGTCGATTCGGCCCAGCTGAGGATCTTGTGGGCCTCAAGATAAGCCGCTTTGCTGTGGGTGCCCCCCTGCCGATTGATATAGGCTACAGCTGTCGCATTGTCCGATTGGACTCGAATCTGACGACCCGGTAGCAGAGGGCAGAACGCTCTGAGCGCGAGGAAGATTGCGCGGAGTTCCAGGGTGTTTATGGGTAGGGAAGACTCCTGGGGCGTCCAACATCCTTGAGCAGTGTGGTGCCGGTACACTGCTCCCCAGCCTAGGAGGCTGGCGTCCGTGGTCGGGACCAGCCAGTTCACTGGGAGAAAGGATCTCCCCTTCGATAGGGATGAGGACCGAAGCCACCAGCGGAGTGCGTACCTGACTGAAGGCGTCAGGTGAAGATGTCTGTCCAGGGAGAAGGGGCTCTTGTCCCAGGCCGCTAGAAGGGCTAGCTGCAGTGGGCGGAGGTGCAGTTGAGCAAAGGGTACTGCTTCCATAGCCGCCACCATCCTGCCGAGCACTTTCATGCTGAATCGAATGGAGCAAGACGGAGGACGCAGAAGGCAGTGTACCGCTCGTTGAAGAGCGATCGCCTTGTCCTGAGGAAGAAGGATCAAGCCCCGACGGGTGTCCAGGGACATGCCCAGGAAGGTGATGGATCGTGATGGGACCGGGGATGATTTGTCCAGATTCACTAGCCACCCTAAGCGGGATAGGGTGTCCGCAGTGATCTGTACGCTGGTTGAGCAGTCGCGGAAGGAGGGGGCCTTGATGAGGAGGTCGTCCAAATAAGGGAGAACGACCACTCCCCTGGCGTGAAGGACGCTCATGGCGGCCGCCATGACTTTGGTGAAGACCCTTGGTGCAGTGGCAAGGCCGAAGGGTAGAGCTACGAATTGAAAGTGGGAGTCCTGAATTGCAAAGCGGAGGAACGTTTGGTGATCTGGGGCGATGGGTATGTGCAGGTATGCGTCCTTGATGTCTATGGATGCGAGGAATTCCCCTTCCACCATGGATGTAATAATGGACCTTAAGGACTCCATTCTGAATCTCCGTACGTGCACATGCTTGTTTAGGTGTTTGAGGTCCAGGATGGGTCGAACTGACCCATCCTTTTTGTGGACCACAAAGAGGTTGGAATAAAACCCCCCGAACTTCTCGTCGTCTGGGACAGGTATTATCACTCCTGCTGTTAGAACCGACTCGGGGGTCAGGTCCGAAATTCTATGTGGCAACCGGAAGACACAAGGTCTCGCACCCATTTGTCGTCTGAGGCGGCAGCCCAGATGTGTTGAAAGAGCCGCAGTCGACCTCCTACAATGAGTGTGTCTTCTGGAGCGCCGAAGGAGTCATGAGGGGGGAAAACGTCGTGGCAGAGTCTCCCTAGTCCTGGACTGTTTCGGTCTAGGCTGCCATGACGAAGTAGGTTTCGGGGAGAGCTGAGAAGGTCGGTCCCTGCGTAGTCTGCGGCTGGTGGCGTGGACAGCACGGGGTGTCGACCAACCAAATGAGTTCCGAAAGGAGCGGAACGAGGACTGTGGACGTCTGGTGAAGGACGTCCTGGACTTCAGCTGGGGGAGGGAGGTACTCTATCCTCCCGTGGCGTCAGAAATGAGCTTGTCCAGACGTTCGCCAAACAATCGGTCTGGAAAAAAGGGGAGGCCCGTGAGAGACTTCTTGGAGGCAGAGTCCGCTCGCTATTGTCGGAGCCAGAAAGCTCTATGGATGGCTATGGTATTTGAGGCGGCAAACGCTGCGCCGGTAGCAGCGTCCAAGGAGGCCTGCATGAGGTACTCCGCAGCGGCAATTTGAGCTGTTACCTCTGTGAAGGTATGAGTGAACTGGGATTCCTCAAGCGAAGTGTTAAGGGATTCTCCCCAGACCGAGATCGCCTTTGCGACCCACACAGAGGCAAAGGAGGGCGAGAGGGAGGAACCCGCAGCCTCAAAAGCAGAGCGGGCGAGGTGCTCCACCTGTCTGTCTGTCGGGTCCTTGATGGAGGAACCATCGGGTAAAGACAGGAGCGTCTTTGTGGTAAGGCGGGAGACCGGGGGGGTCGACAGAGGGCGGATCGGCCCAGCCCTTAGGGGCAGGTGAGGCAAAAGGGTACCAGGACTCCATGAGTTTTCGGTTACCGAAGCACCTGTCAGGCTTCTCCCTTTGCTTTGTGAGGATATCCTGAAACTCAGGGTGATCAGCGAAAACCTTTTGGGGTTTCCTTGCCCTCTTAAAGGAGACCGCATGGTCAGTGGTAGTAGATGGGGGATCCTCCACATGCAGAGTTTGGTTGATTGCTGCTATAAGGGAGTCTATTGCAGTTTGATCATCTGGGGAGGCTGAAACCAAGGAATCCTCCTGATACAAACAGCATTCTCCCTCCTCCAGCCGTGGAGCGTGTGGGAGAGCCTGCCCTGTGTGCTCCCGAGGGAGAGCCCGCTGGAGACACCTGGCCGTGTGCTCTTTTCCTGATCCCTGCAACCGGTGAAGCATGTGCCCGGATTACCTCAGAAGGATCCTCCATAGGGGTATCCTCAGGCTGCGTTCCGTCCAGGGACCCAGAAGGGTGTGTAGGATGACATTGCATAGCCAGCACCAGGTTCTGAGACAGTTTTTCCATGGATTGGGACAAAAACTGTGCCCATTCCGGTGGGCTGGGAGCCCTAGGCTCTGGGCTGATGGTTGCGGCGGTGGTGGCAGGGGGGTCTTGGAGGGCTATAGGGGCACAGGACTCACAGAGAGAAGAGGTGTGTTTAAGTGGTAGCTCAACGTGGCAGGCAGTGCAGGCTGAATAATAGACTGTGTGAGCCTTAGCCCTCTTAGTGCCTTTTGAATTCTGCATGTTCCTGATAAGAGTATGCTAGGAGGAGGAGCAATGCTCAGCAGAGCTACAGTGAGCAGCACCTTACCAGAATCAGCCGATGGCTGAAGATCTCCCCACGCTTTCCTGGGGGGGGCGGGGCTTATCGCGGGGGGGGCTTAGCGCTAAAAGCGCGAAGAAGTAGTCAGTGCGCCCCCTCCGCTGTGGGTAGTAAAAAAGCGGCGGGAAAGGAGCTTCTGATAGTTTTCCTGCCTCTCCCTCTAGTCAGCACACAGCTTGTCACTGTTGGTTATCAGCCGGCTTTTCTGCTAGATCAAATAAACAGAGCAGATAATAAACAGCTTGAGTCCCTGAGCTCTGTGATTCTCTAGCCACCCCCTCCCCCCTGCCACCGGGAAATTATCTGTGCAGGACTTTGCAAACAAGAGGGACTTCCCCCCCCCTCCTCCAGCCAGCAAGCTAGGGAAAAGTTAACACTGTGTTCAGGATTCCTGGGGCTCTCTTACTTGCATTAGCCAGGGACTTTCTCATAATAAATACTGTATATTCAGCCCTGGGAGCCTTTCCTACACAGCCTTTTCTCCCTTTGTCTGGGAAACCAGTCAGGGGGGATCTCACCTTAAACACTGCTTCAATCCAGGCAGTGACAATATCAGAGTCAGCTTGCTGTATCCGGTCACAATGGTGCCATATTCAACTCAGAGCCTGCAAAGAGGGGCTGAGGACTTGTGCCTCTGCCCTGGGCTTTGGAAAATCGGTTTCTATGGAACCCGTCGTCCAGCCCAGGATCCAGCGTCGCGGGAGGGGGTACGTGTAGGCAACACTTCACGTTCCCGCCCGTTGATGGTAGTGGGAGATCGGTCCCAAAAGGAAACCGTCGCCCTCAAAAAAAAAAACAAACCTTGAAAGGAAGTGCCTCCTATAGACACTGAGCTAAAACTGAGACTGCCTGGCCCGGCCAGGGGGTGTATACTGCAGAGGAGGAGCTATGCTTTTGCATCTACTTAGTGTCCTCCTATGGATAGGCAGCATAACACCCATGGTCCTGTGTCCCCCAATGAGGCGTCAGAGAAAAGTGTACATCTTAAAGAAGTTGTCCAGTTACCAAAACTGATTTTTTTTTTTCCTGATAAATCTTGCTAATATGTGCCCCTCAACACATCTATTATGTTTTTTCAGCAAAATTACCTTTTATTGTGCACTAGCAGCACATGCTCATTGCTGGCTCCAGCTCTGATGGGGTTAATCTCTCCTCCGACTTCCTGTGTTCAGTTCCTACAAGTCCCAGAATTCTTTGTGGCTCTAGGGCGGTGTCTAGCTTATCTAACACACCCACTGTGTGTAACACCCCACTCTCCTCTCCAACCAAAGCCTCCTCCCTGCCTCTTCCCTGTGTGGATGCACTGAGAGCAATCACACAGACATCTGAAGCTGCCAGCTCTGCACAGCCAGGGGAGGAAAGTGTGTGTGTGTGTGTGTGTGTGTGTGTGTGTGTGTGTGTGTGTGTGTGTGTGTGTGTGTGTATACAGAAATTATGATTATTAGCCGGCGCAACATGTGAAAAAAATAGTTGGGGAAAAAAAGTGAAGGGGTCACGAGATTGCTTTTTTCCCTCTTGCCTAGTCTGTGTGTCGTCCGTATCATCCGCAAACCGCATATGACCGGATCCTGTGGATTAAATGTGCAGCGCATGCAACCGTTATTTTACCGGATCCTTCTGCAGCGGGACACAGAATTTATCGGCCGGCGCTGGAGTCAGCTGACTCCTGATCTCACAGCCCGCACACGCTGCAATGGTTGCAGGTGGGGTCATTCACATGACCGTTCCGTTTGTCCTGGTCAGTTCTGTTTTTTTTGCGGCCCCACAGACAGGACCATCTTTTCAATGTCTTTTGTGTAGGATCAGATGGTACACGGTAGCACTTCCATGTGCATCCGATCCTACAAAAAAAAAAACAACATCGGATGCCGTATGTCAGCTCCGTTATTAAGGAACATGTCCTATTCTGTTCCGTAATAACAAACCGTGACTCAATACAAGTCAATGGGTCCACAAAATTCCCGGAAGCAACGCAGAAACACTTCCGTGTGACTTCCGTCGGGTGCCCGTGCAGTCAGTGTCCCGCTCCAGCCCCGCGGCTGCCCGCTCAGCAGTGTCAGCTGCGGCCCGCACTGCAGTGTCAGCAGCCGCGGGGATGACAAGCGTTACCGTCAGGAGGTTAGTAAGTTCATTACCTACGGTGATGAAGTCCTGCCCTCCTGACGTCAGCGGTTGTCACTGCCTTCTATGCCCGCCGCTTGTCACATCACCTCTCGCTGTCGACCCGAGACTGACTAGTGGTGACGTCACGGGCCGCTCGCGATACTTGGGTTGTGAAGGCGGCGGTCATTGAACTTGGTGACAGCGCTGCTGTCAGGAGTTCAGCGATCATCGCAGGTAATGTGCCTTGCTAACCTCCTGATAGCAGCACTCGTCATGCCCTGCAGTGACCTGGGCTGACCTATTGATGTTAGCTCAGGTCACTGCACGGCTCTCCCAGCAAATAGGGAACATTCTGTTCTTCATTGACTGGGACATTGACTATGGTATGGATCGTCGTGGGACCCCCTTGTATTACACCAGACCTGGATTTGTTTTTCTTTCTAATAAATTGGTAAAAGAGGGAATGTGTTGGGGAGTGTTTTTTCAAATAAAAATGTGTTTGTTGTCTTTTTTTTTTTTTATTACTGGCTGGGTTTGTGATGTCGGGTATCTGATACACGCCTGACATCACTAACTCCAGGGCTTGATGCCAGGTGACATTACACATCTGGTAGTAACCCCATATATTACCCAGTTTGCCACCGCACCAGGGCAACGGGATGAGCTGAGAAAAGCACCAGGACTGGTGCATCTAATGGATGCGCTACTTCTGTATTTTTAGGCTGGGGAGTGTCCAATAATGGTGAACCTCCCTAGTCTGAGAATACCAGACCACAGCTGTCCGCTTTACCTTGGCTGGTGATCCAATTTCGGGGGACCCCGTGTTTTTTGTTTTAAATTATTTAATTTAAAATAACAGCGTGGGGTGCCCTCTGTTTTGGATTACCAGCCAAGGTGAAGCTGCCAGCTGTGGTTTGCAGGCTGCAGCAGTTTGCTTTACCGTAGCTGGCTACAAAAGATAGGGGGACCGCATGTCATTTTTTTTAATTATTTATTTTTGGCTAAATACAAGACTAAGCACCTTAACGCCACATGAAAGTCACAAAAGGGTGCCAGCTTAGAATATGCATGGGGGTGGGACATTATATATGTCTTTCTCATCTATCTATCTATCCAGCCCTCTATTCATTCATTCATTCATCTCTCTAGGCTGGGGCCACACGGGGATTACTGCGATCCCCTCGCATTACACTCGGTTCACGCTCAGTTCAGCAGAGCTGAGTGTCATGCGTGTGTCCCTGCGACTGAGGTCTGACTGTGCGAGCAGACCTCAGCTGCGAGGGGCGGTCCAGCACTCGAGGGGTGGGCCAGCACTGAGGGGTGGGAGGGATTTCTCTCCCTCTCTCCTCCGTAGTCCACCGATGTACCGCAAGTGCAATGCGATTTTTCTCTCACCCCATACACTTGAATGGGTAAAAGAGAGAGTCTTGCATTACAGTCTCAGCATGCTGCTATTGTTTTCTCGGTCCAATTAGGGCTGAGAAAATAATCACTCATGTGCGCTAACACACAGGCTAATATTGGTCCGAGTGGAATGCGATGTTTTATCGCACTCCACTCGCACTGTTTTTCTCGCCGTGTGGCTTAGACCTTACTTGTTCTGTTTCCCCCTGCATCCATCACAGCGTGTGCAGGCTGGAGTTCAGCTGAGTTCAGATCAGCTGACTCCAGTGCTGGACTGAACTCAGGTGACCTCACAGCCCGTACACGCTGCGATGGATGCAGGGGGACATAGAACAAGTAATCGGCCGACACTGGAGTCATCTGATTACTTGGGATGAATGAGAAGTAAAATGCTCTGGTGCTCGATGGGCGAAGCCCATGCGATTTTTTTTTTTTTAAAAAATTCATTAAAAATAAAAAAAAAAGCACAAAAAAAAATCCCATTGTTTGTGGGCTCCCGCTGCATTTTCTATTGCCAAGGGTAACCAAAGCAGCTACTGGCTGCTAGCCCCCGCTGCTTGCTGTTACTTTCACTGGCAATAGAAATCCAGGGAAGCATTTTTTTTTTTTTTTTTTTTTATAAAGGTTTTTCCCTGAAAACTTTTTTAAGAAAATGACAAGGGCTTCGCCATCTTTTTGTATGCTAGCCAGGTACAGCAGGCAGCTACGGGCTGCCCCCAACCCCCAGCTGCCTAGTCGTACCCGGCTGGAAACCAAAAATATAGAGCCCTTTTTTCATGAATTTCATGAAATAATTAAAAAAAAAAAAATAATGTGGGCTTCGTCGAATTTTTGAGTCTAGCCAGGTACAACTAGGCAGCTGGGGATTGGAATCCGCAGTGCAGGGTGCCCAAACTTTCTGGGCCCCCCACTGCGAATTGCAGTCCACAGCTGCCCCAGAAGCACCATCTTCAGGCACTGTATCCAACTCTCCCAGTGGCCCTGGTGGCAGGTGGCACGCTGGGTAATAAGGGGTTAATACCAGCTATGTTTTACCAGCTGGTATAAAGCCCGAGATTCTTAATGTCAGGCCACGTTTGACCTAGCCATTAAGAATCTCCAACAAAGGGTTTAAAAAAAAAAAAAAATACATCACACAGAGAAAAATACTTTATTAGAAATAAATACACAGACACAGTAGGGACTCCATGTTTATTACTCCCTCTCACCCCTCCACGATGGAGAGATTTCTGTACTGACCATGCCAGGAGAGAGGGAGGGAAAAGAGAGCGGGCGGGGGGGGGGGGAGGAAAAGAGAGCGAGCGGGGGGGGGGGAAAGAGAGCGAGCGGGGGGGAGGAAAAGCGAGCGGGGGGGGAGGAAAAGAGAGCGAGCGGGGGGGAGGAAAAGCGAGCGGGGGGGGAGGAAAAGAGCGAGCGGGGGGGGAGGAAAAGAGAGCGAGCGGGGGGGGGAAAAGAGAGCGAGCGGGGGGAGGAAAACAGAGCGAGCGGGAGGAAAAGAGAGCGAGCGGGGGGAGGAAAAGAGAGCGAGCGGGGGGGAGGAAAACAGAGCGAGCGGGAAGAAAAGAGAGCGAGCGGGGGGAGGAAAAGAGAGCGAGCGGGGGGGAGGAAAAGAGAGCGAGCGGGGGGGAGGAAAAGAGAGCGAGCGGGGGGAGGAGAGAGCGAGGGGGGAGAGAAGAGAGCGGGAAAGAGGGGGGGAGAAGAGAGAAGAGAGAGAGGGGGAGAAGAGAGAGAGGGGGGAGAAGAGAGAGGGGGGGGAGAAGAGAGAGGGGGGTGAAGAGAGAGGGGGGTGAAGAGAGAGGGGGGTGAAGAGAGAGGGGGGAGAAGAGAGAGGGGGGAGAAGAGAGAGGGGGGAGAAGAGAGAGGGGGGGGAGAAGAGAGGGGGGGGAGAAGAGAGGGGGGGTGAGAGAAGAGGGGGGGGGAGGAGAGAGGGGGGAGAGAGAAGAGAGAGGGGGGGGAGAAGAGAGCAAGGGGGGGGGGAAGAGAGCGGAAGAGAGGTGGGGAGAAGAGAGAGGTGGGGAGAAGAGAGAGGTGGGGAGAAGAGAGGTGGGGAGAAGAGAGCGGGGGGGGGGGGAAAAGAGCGGGGCGGGGAAGAGAGCGGGGGGGGAAGAGAGCGGGGGGGGAGAGAGCGGGGGGGGGGGAGAGCGGGGGGGGAAGAGAGCTGGGGGGAAGAGAGCTGGGGGGAAGAGAGCGGGGGGGGAAGAGAGCGGGGGGGGAAGAGAGCGGGGGGGAGAAGAGAGCAGGGGGGAGAAGAGAGCAGGGGGGAGAAGAGAGCGGGGGGGAGAAGAGAGCGGGGGGGAGAAGAGAGCGGGGGGGAGAAGAGAGCGGGGGGAGAAGAGAGCGGGGGGGAGAAGAGAGCGGGGGGAGAAGAGAGCGGGGGGAGAAGAGAGCGGGGGGAGAAGAGAGCGGGGGGAGAAGAGAGCGGGGGGAGAAGAGAGCGGGGGGGAGAAGAGAGCGGGGGGGAGAAGAGAGCGGGGGGGAGAAGAGAGCGGGGGGGAGAAGAGAGCGGGGGGAGAAGAGAGCGGGGGGGAGGAGAGAGCGGGGGGGAGAAGAGAGAGGGGGGGAGAAGAGAGAGGGGGGGGAGAAGAGAGAGGGGGGGGAGAAGAGAGAGGGGGGGGAGAAGAGAGAGGGGGGGAGAAGAGAGAGGGGGGGGGAGAGGGGGGGAGAAGAGGGGGGGGAGAAGAGAGAGGGGGAGGGAGAAGAGAGGGGGGGAGACAGAAGGGGAGGGAGAAGAGAGAAGGGGAGGGAAAAGAGGGGGGCAGAGAAGAGGGGGGCAGAGAAGAGGGGGAAGAGAGTGGGGGGAGAGAAGAGAGTGGGGAAAGAAGAGAGGGGGGTGCAGACAGTTGGTCCCATGCAGCAGGACAGGTGGCAGAGCACAGCGGTGACATGCCTGTCAGTGTCTTGCAGCGTCCTGCAGTGCTGCTGGGAGGAGCCCATGATCACACTGCCTGACACCGGCCGCTCTCCTGACATCGCAGCAGAGCGGGTGGGTGGAGAGTGTGATCAGATACTTACGTGCAGGGGGGGATTTCAGCTGAAGAACCCCCCCCCTGTACTGCACACTGGCGCCCCGTGCCTCACCATCTGCAGGACGCTTAGCCGGCTCCACACGTCCTCCGGCTCCTCCCCTCGATGCTGGGCTGTGACGTGCGGTAGTCACCGCCCACAGCCCTGTCACTTAATCTGAGTGGTGCCAGCCTCCTCTGACGTACCTGTCAAGTTTGAGAGCCCGGAACTTGCCGGGACGTAAGAGGATGCTGGCGGCCACAGCTCCAGGGGGTCATGTGACAGGCACTGAGCGTGCAGGATAGCGCCGCTCAGTGCCTGAAATGGAAATACAAGCCAATGGAGAAAACGCCTAGAATTGTAAGTAGAACTCCTACAGAAAATAAAAAAAATGGGTGAACCACCCCTTTAAGGTTCATTTACATTGCGAGATTGTCATGAACGAGCATTTTAAAGACTGTACATTTCATGATAGTCTTGCAGTCTACACAGGCTGCCGAACACCCGCGAACAGGCTGCACAAAAGATCAAGTTAAATCAAGATAAAGTGTGCAATAATAAATATTATATTTTTTTTTTCAGTCATATTGTACATCGGTACCAGGGACAAATAGTCATATAGCTCAACTAATACTTACTTGAGCAGTTCCAGTACCTGGACCTTGGGTGGTGGAGTCAGTGGCTCCCGGAACGCCAAGCCTTTGGGCAAGGAGAGATACTTGTTGCCTAAATAGAAAGACATGCTAGTATTAAAGCAACAATAGTGTAAATGTCAAGTCTATAGTTCAGCTCTAATCACACCACCTACTCTCTAATATGGAGATTGTACTATATAAGAAACAATAGTCGGACATAGTAAAGAGCTTCTTCCTGCCCCTCACCGACGTGCAAGAAAGTGCCGACTCCTTGGCTCAGTTCCTTAGCTATGACAACCCCCTTTCTTGGTTGAGGCAATTCCAGGACAGTATGTGAAAATAGGAAACTTTTTTGCCCTGTCCAAAATAAAATTTAAGACGTCCGTGATCATTTTCAAGCTGAAGAAACTTCTACAAATTATTCTGACTGTAAGTATCATTTTACATTGACTGCAACTAATGTCTTCATATCAGAACTATGGGCTGTAGACTATGGATCACTTATGATGATTAACTTTCCAATGTGTCCATAAAAAATGATAAGCCATCCAGAAAAAAAAAAAAGTGGGCAACCCTGCTCTTTCTTATCACAGCTTATGCTAAAATAGGGAAGGGGCTTGAACCCCAGCATCATGTTTTTTAAGGAGGTGGTGAAATGCTGTAGATTGATGATCCATGTTGGTCAGATACCGCCAGCTTCGGAGCGGCAGGATGGCACCACAAGCTCCTTACCTACGTAACTGCGCACTCTGTAGTGTACAGCTCTGCAGCCACAAAGTTAAAAAATTACACCATTCTACAGAATGGAGAGGGTAATAAATCAGCAGTAAAAGGCTTGTTTTTACAAGCGCCCCCCAATTTTAAGAACTTGAGGCAACCCCTTTAAAATAATTTTCATTATATCTATGTGTACATTCAGTGCTTTGGTGTGTATATAGCCCTCAGTTACTTGTGGAGTACGTCACAGGGATTTTCAAATACAATTCCCGTTTACTGCAACGAAGGGGAGAGAAAAAAAAAAAATGGCTGAATACCTGTTAATACCAGGAGTGACACCAATGGTACCCTGTGCCATAACCTTTTTTATTCCCTTTAAAGCAACCATTTTTGCCTTGGCAATTGGATCCATAATGTCCTCTGCAGCAAACTTGTCAAGATCTGCAATTAAAAAAAAAATAATTACAATTTAACTTACTAAAAGACTTGGGCTCTGTTCACAACTTTCTTTTTCGCTGCTTTTTTATGCTTTTTACAGTACAGGTAAAAGCTATGAGATCCCAGAAATCTCATGCACACAATTGCTTTTTGTTTTCCTGACTGAATTGGAAAACCGCAGCATTTTTGAAAATTGTTGCATGTGAATTCTTCTAGCTTTTTTTACAGCTTTTTGTTAACTATAGAAAACAATGAAGAACTGAAAGAACCGCAACCATGAGCTTTGCAGTGTTCTTGGTGAATAAAACTAACTTTATTAAACATGTATTGTAGAGGAATGACAATCTGCACCAAAAAAGCAAAAAAAAAATTAAAAAAAAATAATTTGTATACGATTATTACACACTGTGCAGAATTATTAGGCAAATGAGTATTTTGATCACATGATAATTTTTATACATGTTGTCCTACTCCAAGCTGTATAGGCTTGAGAGCCAATTACCAATTAAGTAAATCAGGTGATGTGCATCTCTGTAATGAGGAGAGGTGTGGTGTAATGACATGAACACCCTATATAAGGTGTGCTTAATTATTAGGCAACTTCCTTTCCTTTGGCAAAATGGGTCAGAAGAGAGATTTGACAGGCTCTGAAAAGTCCAAAATTGTGAGATGTCCTTGCAGAGGGATGCAGCAGTCTTCATATTGCCAAACTATTGAAGCGTGATCACCGAACAATCAAGCATATATTGGAAAATAAGCAACAGGGTTGCAAGAAGCGTGTTGGGCAAAAAAGGTGCAAAACAACTGCCCATGAATTGATGAAAATCAAACGTGAAGCTGCCAAGACGCGATTTACCACCAGCTTGGCCATATTTCAGAGTTGCAACGTTACTGGAAGATCAAAAAGCACAAGGTGTGCCATACTCAGGGACATGGCCAAGGTAAGGAAGGGTGAAAAACGACCACCTTTGAACAAGAAACATAAGAAAACGTCAAGACTGGGCCAAGAAATATCTTAAAACTGATTTTTCAAAGGTTTTATGGACTGATGAAATGAGAGTGACTCTTGATGGGCCAAATGGATGGGCCAGAGGCTGGATCAGTAAAAGGCAGAAAGCTCCACTCTGACTCAGACGTCAGAAAGTTGGAGGTGGGCTACTGGTATGGGCTGGTATCATCAAAGATGAACTTGTGGGACCTTTTCGGGTTGAGGATGGAGTGAAGCTCAACTCGCAGACCTACTGCCAGTTTCTGGAAGACAACTTCTTCAAGCAGTGGAACAGGAAGAAGTAGGTATCGTTCAAGAAAAACATGATTTTCATGCAGGACAATGCTCCATTACATGCATCAAACTACTCCACAGCGTGGCTGGCCAGTAAAGGTCTAAAAGATGAAGAAAAAAAAACCATGGCCCCCTTGTTCACCTGATCTGAACCCCATAAAGAACCTGTGGTCCCTCATAAAATGTGAGCTCTACAGGGAGGAAAAACAGTACACCTCTCGGAACAGTGTCTGGAGGCTGTGGTGGCTGCTGCACACAATGTTGATCGTAAACAGATCAAGCAACTGACAGAATCTATGGCTGGTGGGCTGTTGAGTGTCATCAGAAAGAAAGGTGGCTATACTGGTCACTAATTTTTTGGGGTTTTATTTTTGCATGTCAGAAATGTTTATTTTTAAATTTTGTGCAGTTATATTGGTTTACCTGGTGAAAAAGTGAGATGGTAATATATTTGTTTTGTATTAATTTGACTAATAATTCTGCACAGTAATAGTTACCTGCACAAAGATATCCTCCTAAGATAGCCAAATCTAAAAAAAAACCAAAAAAAAAAAAAAACACTACAACTTCCAAAAATATTAAGCTTTAATATATTTGAGTCTTTTGGATTATTTGAGAACATACATAGTTGTTGATCAATAATAAAAAAAAAATCCTCTAAAGCGGGATTTACACGAGACGATAGATTCTGCGATATGTCGTTGGGGTCACGGTTTTCGTGACGCACATCCGGCATACCGCACGACGTGGTTTCGTGTGACACCTCCTAGCGATGCAGTATCGCTCACAAATCGTGAGTCGTGTACTCGTCGCTAGGTTTCATAAAATTGTTTAATTAAAATGGCGGCGGTAGTTCATAGTTTCCGTGGCATCACACGTTGCTCCGTGTGACACCACGGGAACGATGAACAACAGCTTTACCTGCCTTCCGCGGCACCCGCCGGCTTAATGGAAGGAAGGAGGTGGGCGGGATGTTTACATCCCGCTCATATCCGCCCCTCCGCTCCTATTAGCCGCCTGCCATGTGACATCACTGTGACGCCGAACGTCCCGCTCACTCCAGGAAGTGGACGTTCGTTGCCCACAGCGAGGTCGTCCGTAAGGTAAGTATGTGTGACGGGGGTTAAACGAGTTTGTGTGCCATGGGCAACTAATTGCCTGTGACACAAAAACGACGGGGGCGGGTACGATCGATTGCGCTATCGCACAATCTATCGTCTTGTGTAAAGCAGGCTTAAAATACAACTTGCCCAATATATATATATACATACATACATACATACATACATACACATATGTACATACATACATATATATATATATACACATATATATGTATATGTATGTATGTACATATGTGAACTACTGGTTGAATACTACTTGTAGGCACTGTATGTATATATATATGTATATATATATATATATATATATATATATATATATATATATATATATATATATACATACACACACACACACACACATACATATATACATATATATATATATATATACATATATATATACATATATACATACAGTGCCTACAAGTAGTATTCAACCCCATGCAGATTTAGGCTATGCGCGCACGTTGCGTAAATACATGCAGTTACGCTGCGCTTTGTAGCGCAGCGTAACTGCATGCGTCCTGCGTCCCCTGCACAGTCTATGGAGATTGTGCAGGGGCCGTGCGCACGTGGCGTTTAAGAGCGCAGCGCTTCGGCTACTGCCGAAGCGCTGCGTAAAAAGAAGTGACATGTCACTTCTTTCCTGCGCTTTGCCGGCAGCTCCTGCTCTGTCTATGGCAGGAGCTGCAGGAAGAGCGCATGGAATCGGCGCTCACTACAGACATTTCTGCAGCGATCTAAAGCACACATGTGCTCTTCAGATCGCTGCAGAAATTTCTGCAGGGCTAGTACGCAACGTGCGCACATAGCCTTAGCAGGTTTACACATTCGGAATTAACTTGGCATTGTGACATTTGGACTGTAGATCAGCCTGGAAGTGTGAAATGCACTGCAGCAAAAAAGAATGTTATTTCTTTTTTTTTTTTTTTCTTTTTCTTTAAATTGTGAAAAGTTTATTCAGAGTGTCATTTATTATTCAACCCCTCAATCCACCAGAATTCTGTTTGGTTCCCCTAAAGTATTAAGAAGTATTTCAGGCACAAAGAACAATGAGCTTCACATGTTTGGATTAATTATCTCTTTTTCCAGCCTTTTCTGACTAATTAAGACCCTCCCCAAACTTGTGAACAGCACTCATACTTGGTCAACATGGGAAAGACAAAAGGAGCATTCCAAGGCCATCAGAGACAAGATCGTGGAGGGTCACAAGGCTGGGAAGGGGTACAAAACCCTTTCCAAGGAGTTGGGCCTACCTGTCTCCACTGTTGGGAGCATCATCCGGAAGTGGAAGGCTTATGGAACTACTGTTAGCCTTCCACGGCCTGGACAGCCTTTGAAAGTTTCCACCTGTGCCGAGGCCAGGCTTGTCCGAAGAGTCAAGGCTAACCCAAGGACAACAAGGAAGGAGCTCATGGCAGTGGGGACATTGGTTTCAGTCAATACCATAAGTAACGTACTCCACCGCAATTGTCTCCGTTCCAGACGAGCCCGTAAGGTACCTTTACTTTCAAAGCGTCATGTCAAGGCTCGTCTACAGTTTGCTCATGATCACTTGGAGGACTCTGAGACAGACTGGTTCAAGGTTCCGTGGTCTGATGAGACCAAGATCGAGATCTTTGGTGCCAACCACACACGTGACGTTTGGAGACTGGATGGCACTGCATACGACCCCAAGAATACCATCCCTAAAGTCAAGCATGGTGGTGGCAGCATCATGCTGTGGGGCTGTTTCTCAGCCAAGGGGCCTGGCCATCTGGTCTGCGTCCATGGGAAGATGGATAACACGGCCTACCTGGAGATTTTGGCCAAGAACCTCCGCTCCTCCATCAAGGATCTTAAGATAGGTCGTCATTTCATCTTCCAACAAGACAACGACCCAAAGCACACAGCCAAGAAAACCAAGGCCTGGTTCAAGAGGGAAAAACTCAAGGTGTTGCAGTGGCCTAGTCAGTCTCCTGACCTTAACCCAATTGAAAACTTGTGGAAGGAGCTCAAGATTAAAGTCCACATGAGACACCCAAAGAACCTAGATAACTTGGAGAAGATCTGCATGGAGGAGTGGGCCAAGATAACTCCAGAGACCTGTGCCGGCCTGATCAGGTCTTATAAAAGACGATTATTAGCTGTAATTGCAAACAAGGGTTATTCCACAAAATATTAAACCTAGGGGTTGAATAATAATTGACCCACACTTTTATGTTGAAAATGTATTAAAATTTAACTGAGCAACATAACTTGTTGGTTTGTAAGATTTATGAATCTGTTAATAAATCCTGCTCTTGTTTGAAGTTTGCAGGCTCTAACTTATTTGCATCTTATCAAACCTGCTAAATCTGCAGGGGGTTGAATACTACTTGTAGGCACTGTATATATATTTATATATATATATATATATATATATATATATATATATATAATATATATATATATATATATATATATATATAAATTTTAGCTAAAGAAAAATTCTCTTTTTCTTCATCGTTCCTTATGGGAGACCCAGACCATGGGACGTCTCAAAGCAGTCCATGGGTGGGAAATAAACAAAACTGAGAAGTAGGCAAAACCTAACTTCACAAATGGGCGACAGCCGTCTGAAGGATGCGTCTGCCCAAGCTCGCATCTGCCGAAGCATGAGCATGCACTTGGTAGTGCTTCGAAAAGGTGTGCAGACTAGACCAAGTGGCAGCCTGACAAACCTGCTGAGCCGTAACCTGGTGCCTGAAAGCCCAGGAGGCACCGACAGCTCTGGTCGAGTGCGCCTTAATCCCCGGCGGTGGAGGCACCTGAGAACACTGGTAGGCATCAGAGATGGCTGACCTAATCCAACGAGCTAAGGTCGGTTTAGAAGCCAAGAGACCCTTGCGCTGACCTGTGGTTAGCACAAAAAGTGAGGTGCACCGCCTAAAAGCGGCGGTGCGTGACACAGATTCGGAGCGCCCGCACCAAATCCAAGGTATGCAACGCCTTTTCAAAGCGATGCACAGGAGCCGGACAAAGGGAAGGCAATGAAATGTCCTGGTTAAGGTGGAAAGAAGACACCACCTTAGGGAGAAAATCCGGAGTCGGACGAAGAACCACCTTGTCTTGGTGAAAAACCAAGAAGGGTGACTCCGAAGAGAGCGCAGCCAAATCAGAAACTCTCCGGAGAGAAGTTATGGCTACTAGAAAAAACACTTTCTGTGAAAGTCTAAACAAGGGAACCTCCCTAAGAGGCTCAAAGGGGGGTTTCTGTAAGGCCGTGAGGACCAGATTAAGATCCCAGGGATCCAAAGGCCGCCGGTAAGTGGGAATGATGTGAGATGCGCCCTGCATGAAGGTGCGCACCTGAGCCAGTCGGGCGATACGCCGCTGGAATAATACCGACAGAGCCGACACCTGTCCCTTGAGGGAATTGAGGGACAGTCCTAGCTGCAGACCGGACTGTAAAAAAGACAGGACGGTCGGCAAAGAGAACGGCCAAGGAGCATGGTCGGAAGAGCGGCACCAGGACAGGAAAATCTTCCAAGTCCTGTGGTAAATCTTGGCCGAGGAAGACTTCCGAGCCCGAGTCATAGTGGAGATGACCTCAGAGGGAATGCCTGAAGCAGTCAGGATCCAGGACTCAAGAGCCACGCCGTCAAATTGAGAGCCGCAGAATTCTGGCGGAAAAACGGACCTTGAGAGAGAAGGTCTGGGCGGTCCGGGAGATGCCACGGCATTTCTACGGACAGACGGAGCAGATCTGGGTACCAAGCTCGCCTGGGCCAGTCCGGAGCAATGAGTATGACCCGACGGCCCTCCATTCTGATCTTGCGCAAAACCCTGGGCAAGAGAGCTAGAGGGGGAAACACATAGGCCAGGCGGAACAGAGACCAATCTTGAACCAGCGCGTCCGCTGCGAAGGCCTGAGGATCGTGGGAGCGAGCCACGTAAACCGGGACCTTGTTGTTGTGCCGGGATGCCATTAGATCCACTTCCGGAGTGCCCCACTTGCGGCAGATTGACCTGAACACTGCCGGATGCAGGGCCCACTCGCCGCTGTCCACGGTTTGACGGCTGAGATAATCGGCCTCCCAGTTTTCTACGCCTGGGATGTGGACTGCGCATATGGTGGACTTTGAGTCCTCCGTCCACTGAAGGATTCGCTGAACCTCCAACATCGCCAGGCGGCTGCGAGTCCCACCCTGGTGATTGATGTAGGCAACCGCCGTCGCGTTGTCCGATTGGACTCGAATGTGCTTGCCCGCCAAGAAGTGGTGAAAGGCTACGAGAGCTAGAAGCACAGCCCTGATTTCCAGCACATTGATCGAGAGGGCTGATTCGGACGGAGTCCAAGTGCCCTGTGCTCGGTGGTGGAGAAATACTGCTCCCCAGCCGGAGAGACTGGCATCCGTGGTGAGGATCACCCAGGACGGAGTCAGGAAGGAGCGTCCCTGTGACAGAGAGAGAGGTCGAAGCCACCACTGAAGAGCGCTCCTGGTCTGCGGCGACAGAGCCACTAGCCTGTGCAAGGAAGAGTTCCGCTTGTCCCAACAGCGGAGAATGTCCAGCTGCAGGGGACGCAGATGGAACTGGGCAAAGGGAACCGCTTCCATTGACGCCACCATCTGACCCAGCACCTGCATGAGGTGCCTGATGGAATGACGGCGGGGCTGCAACAGAGAGCGCACCGCCAGATGAAGGGACTGCTGTTTGACTAAGGGCAGCCTCACAAGTGCCGGCAGAGTCTCGAATTGCATGCCTAGGTACGTAAGTTCCTGGGTCGGTGTCAGAGTGGACTTGGGTAGATTGACAAGCCATCCGAATTGAACAAGCGTGGCGAGAGTGAGCGAGACACTCCGCTGGCAGTCTGCACTGGATGAGGCCTTGACAAGAAGGTCGTCCAGGTAAGGAATCACTGCCAACCCCTGGAGATGCAGGACCGCAACCACTGCTGCCATGACCTTGGTGAAAACACGAGGGGCCGTGGCTAACCCGAAGGGAAGAGCCACGAATTGGAAATGCTCCACTCCGATTGCAAAGCGTAGCCAACGCTGGTGTGAAACCGCAATAGGCACATGCAGATAGGCATCTCTGATGTCGATGGATGCCAGAAAATCTCCTTGGGTCATTGAGGCAATGACCGATCTCAGAGATTCCATGCGAAAGCGCCGCACCTGAACATGCTTGTTGAGAAGTTTGAGATCCAGGATGGGCCGGAAGGAACAGTCCTTCTTGGGGACCAGGAAGAGGTTTGAGTAGAAACCTCTGAACCGTTCCCGGGCGGGAACCGGTACGATTACTCTGTTGGCCTGCAAGGATGCCACGGCCTGAGAGAAGGCGGCGGCCTTGGAGCAGGGAGGAGCGGACAGAAAAAATCTGTTTGGCGGGCTGGAAGAAAATTCTATCCTGTAGCCGTGGGAGATGATATCCCGCACCCACTGATCGGAGACGTGTTGAAACCACACGTCGCCAAAGTGGGAGAGCCTGCCACCGACCAAGGACGTTGCTGGCGCAGCCAGATAGTCAAGAGGAGGCTGCCTTAGTGGCAGTGGCTCCTCCGCTCTTCTGAGGACGCGGCTTCGCGCGCCAGTTCGGTTTACGATCCTTGGCTGAGGTAGTGGACGAAGCTGAGGGCTTAGAGGATGACCAGTTAGAGGAACGAAACCTCGACTGGTTCCTGTTCTGGACAGGTTTCCTGGTTTTAATTTGTGGCAAGGAAGTACTCTTCCCGCCAGTAGCTTCCTTAATAATTTCATCCAGTTGTTCACCGAACAGCCGGGACCCAGCAAAGGGGAGCCCAGCAAGGTACTTCTTAGAAGAAGCGTCTGCTTTCCACTCTCGAAGCCACAAGATCCTGCGGATCGCGAGAGAATTAGCGGAAGCCACCGCCGTGCGGTGAGAAGCCTCTAGAATGGCAGACATGGCGTAGGATGAAAAAGCCGAAGCCTGGGAAGTTAAGGCAACCATCTCGGGTATGGAGTCCCTGGCGAGGGAATGTATCTCCGCCAGAGAGGCAGAGACTGCCTTAAGAGCCCACACTGCTGCAAAAGACGGGGAGAACGAGGCTCCTGCCGCCTCATATACAGATTTGGCCAGAAGGTCAACCTGGCGGTCAGTGGGATCCTTAAGAGAGGTGCCATCGGCCACAGAAACGACTGTCCGGGCTGAGATTCTAGACACCGGAGGATCCACCTTTGGGGACTGAGCCCACTCCTTAACCACCTCAGGTGGAAAGGGGAAACGGTCATCCGAACTACGCTTTGGAAAGAGTTTGTCAGGACAGGCCCTGGGCTTGGTCACAGTGGCCTGAAAACTGGAGTGGTTAAAAAACGTACTCCTAGCTCTCTTAGGAGAGGTAAACTGGTGTATTTCTACCAGAGAGGCTTGTTCCTCTGGCACTGGTGGATTGAGGTTCAGTACGGAGTTAATGGATGCAATCAAGTCACTAACATCCGCATCACCCTCAGATATGTCAATGGGGTACATAGAGGTAGCATCTGAGCCCACAGTAAAAGAATCCTCCTCGCCCTGCACCTCAGCTCGTGAATCAGAGCCGTGGGACGAGGAAGGAGAAGGGTCCCTGCGTCTCCGTTTAGGGGGACGGGGTCCTAAAACATGTTCTGAGAGTTCTGCAGAGCTCGGAGCAGCCGAGGCACCCTGAGAAGGGGGCTGATGCATGGTCAGCAGAGCCCGGGACAGCTGTCCCATGGAGTCGGCAAAAGACTGGGAAATAGCACTGGAAAAAGATGCTACCCAAGCCAGGGGTTCAGCCACCGGGGCCGGAGCGGCCGGGGGGACCCCTGATGAGGCTCCAGGCTGAGGCACCACCATGTTAGAGCAGGCATCACAATCTGGGTATGTGCTCGGTTCTTACAGAATGAGCTTACATGCAGTGCATATAGTGTACAGCTTAGCAGACTTGCTCCTAGTGAGAGACATGCTGCTGTGATGGAGGCTCTGCAGTGAATAATACACTCCTATAGAATGACCCCCTGAGAGTGTATAATAAAGCCCACAACCAGAGGTTGTGGCTTACCAGACCGCTTGTTTGTGTGCCCTCCGGATTCCACAGCTCAGACCCCCAGTGGAAGCAACAGCAGCAGCAGCCAGCGCCGATCAGTGTGAAAACGCTGAGAAAATGGCGCTGGAGTGAGGAGGGGGGGGGGGGGGATTAGCCCAAGAGCGGGAATCCGGAGGGCTAAGGAGAGATACAGGGGAGGGGAACATCTCCTCAGAGAGGAGTGTCCTCCCCTCTGCTGAACGGCCGGTGGGCGGCGCCGCCCTGCTCCCCTGCAAAAAATGACATGCAGAGAGACTGAAACCGAAACTAGGCCCCGACTGAAGCCGGGGCCTAGATTTTCACATGCGGCCGACGAGCAGGCACCCTCGGCGCGGTTCTCAGGAAAAAAACAGAGAACCGGCCGTAAAACACAGCAGAGTTACCAAACATACTCTCCCCACAATAAATGTACCCGGGACCCCTGAAAAAACGTCTCAATACTTAGCTTTTGAGACGCAGGGCCATGTCCCTGGTGGGGGTTAAACGCTCCGTCCGACAGGAACCTGACAGGGCTGCGGATGGAGACCGGTCTCCTGCAAAGCAGTGAGAACAGTGTTGGCTCCCACTTCAAGCCAGAGCCTCAGAGGATGGTGAAGGAGCGCGGCATGTGAAGGCTCCAGCCTTATAAAGTCAACCTTAACAGCACCGCCGACACAGTGGGGTGAGAAGGGACATGCCGGGAGTCCAGACTGGACCCGCTTTTCTTCCATATCTTTAAAATCAAAAATCTTAAAAATTAAAAATCAGAGAATGCATGTGTGTGTGTGACCTCCTGAAACACAAAGCATTGAACTGGTTAGATTGTCATCCAGGGGGTGTATATAGCCCGGAGGGAGGAGCTACACGTTTTGAGTGTAGTACTTTGTGTGTCCTCCGGAGGCAGTAGCTATACACCCATGGTCTGGGTCTCCCATAAGGAACGATGAAGAAAAATTTATGGCCATGACTATACAGCAACATTTAGGAGACTACTAATCTTTATATTGTCTAGTGAGAAAGGAGGCACTGACTATCAGATAGGACAGCCTCACACCCGATGACAATTGCATAAGCTACAATCAATCAGCAACTTAAACAAGAGAGTAAAACGCATGTTTACAATCACATCCTATTATCTCACACATACCTGTGTCAGGGAAAAAGTTATTAGTCAGCTGCTGCTGTACGACCATCGGTTGCTGCTTCATGACCATTTGTTGCCCCATGATTGCCTTGGGAGGGAGCGCCTGTTGTTGGGGTCCACTGGCTTGTAATAAGTGCTGACCACCAACCACATGGCTCTGGTTAGCAGACGCATGCATTGGAGGCTCTAAAGTAGAGTTGGCTTGCACACCAACAAGTCTTTGTTGCACCTGCTGTTGAGGAGTTAACAGTTGTTGCGTAGACACTATCCCTGGATGTCTGGGCACAATCCCAAGTCCTACAAGGTTTGCTTGATGGCCTTCCTGTTGAAGGGGAGGTCCTGACTGGGTGGACATTGCAGTATTGATCATTGGGTGGGATTGTGTATTTTCTGAATGATGTGCAGTCAGCAGCTGTTTTTTCTGTTGTTCCTTTTTTTCATGTTCAAGAAGATCTTCAATAAGAAGCGGAAGTTCACTAGCTACAAGAGAACTCTCCATCTTATCCAGATCATCTGCAGGAGAGTGGCGTGAACATGGCAGACCTAGTGTGCCTTCATCCAGCTCAAATTTTCCTAAAATTAAGCTATTTGGATTAGCTGGAGTAGAGGAATTTTTGCTAGGGTAGAGGGTTGCACTACTTGTTTGGACGGGATTTGAATTGTGCACATTCGCCCCGGTTTTTAACAAGCTTGCTCCAAATGATGCTTTTGCAGCATTGTGAGACATTTCATTCTTAACAATTGAATTGCTACCAGAAAATTGACAGGTGTTGGTCTTCAGATCACTGTCTTCTAGCTTTGGCTTTAAATCCCCTGTGAATGCAGACTGCTTTGCTTCCTCACTGGAAGGAACTTGAGAAGTGTTACTATTACCTGAAAGTTGTGAACCCAAATTTAGTCCCATACCCCCTGGTGGTCTATCTTTGGTCATTTCCAATTTTTCACTGCCTCGCATCTCATTTGGAAGGCTTTCCTTTTTCGCCTCTACAATATCAGGCTCCAACTTTAGCATTGCTTCCTCTTCAGCCTTCTCATTTGCAGACTCAACTAAGCGCAAGTGTTCATTGAAAATGTCCTTTTTGTCACCAGTGTCCAATTCTGGGTCTGTATAAGCAAGAAGATCAAATTCATCTCCATTTAAAAGATCATCTAAATGGGGGTCATTTGTTTCGAGATTATCAAGATTGTCCAAATCATCATCTGCTTTAGCAACATCAAGGCTTAAATTAGCCAAATCGTCATCTTCCAGATCTTTGTGCGTATCAAAATCAACATCTAATTCCGGTGGATCCTCACACTGGACTCTCCCACTTACAATGCCAGGAGCAGATCCTACCTTAGCACTTTCAGTGGGAGGATTGCTTTGAGGAGGAACATTAGTTTGATGCTGTGTCATTTCGGTTGTAGATGCAATTTTTGATTGGAGAGCCTGAGAGACGCCTACATTTCCTGCATGGGCAATAGTTGGGGGCAATGTTTTTTGAGGCTGCATTAAAGGATTCCTCATTACAGGTACTTGCAATGGATTTCCATCTCCTCTCATTACTCCGGTTATTACAGTGGCATTGGCACCTTCACCTGGTACATAGAAGCGAGGCCTATTTTGAGGGCCGGGTGGTGAAAAGGGAACTCCAATAGGCAGTTTTTGGCCATGATGGCGCAATTCAATATAAGGTGCCCCACCAACAGTGACCTGATCTCCAGGAAAAGGCAGGCGAACTACACCTCCACTATTCACTGTCGGGCTTGATGGTGGCCTAATCCCTTCTGGAAAACGAATCGGTGCCAGAGTCCTCTGTCCTGTAACCGATGACTGCCAAACATGCTGCTGATCAGAATAAGCCCCCCTTGTAAACAAGGCCTGAGTTCCTTCAGCCGAATGTCTAAAGGCAAAAAAAAAAAAAAAACACAGAAGTAGGTATCAGTTACTGTATTTAGAATATATCAATTTGTGGGGGGGAAAAAAAAAAGACCATTTCATGTTACTTGATTAAGAAGTGGCAAAAGAACGTGACATGAAGGTTATTTTTTCCAAAATTTCTCAATCTAATCATGTAGCTTACACCAAGTGATCACTTTTGAAAGGTTAACATGGTATCTTACAGGGAGGGCACCAGTTCAGACAAGTTAGGTAGGACATGAAATTCAGAAGGTCTGCCGTGTCCATTACTTATCTGTTTTGATCTAGTAATTAATAAGGAGCATTATAAAAGCATTCTAGAGAAAGATGACCTATAATGCCATGTCCAACAGAATCTTTCATAAAGAAAACCGCAACATGTAGACATTTTTAATTTGAGCTTACCTGGCTGAACCATCAATAGAAACAGAAGATGGAGAAGGCAAAGACGTATTCAAACGTTCCTCTTGTGGAAATGATGTTGAAGCCACTACCTGACCAGGAACTTTTGCAGCCCCCGAAGAAGCTGTGATCACACCAACACTCTTTTCCTGCTTTACATATAAAGGGATGGGGGGATGAAAGGTCAACATGAAGTCTAGTATACCAATCATTGTTGCCACACAAACATTTCATTAGTAGTAGCACACGTCATCTTACCTGTGTAGGTGGATACATCACTACACGACCTGACTGATCATAGCCTTGTCCACTAGGTTCTCCACTCCATCCTGTTTGTGAAGTATTCATAGCTGCGGCCGCAGCCTCTTTTTCCTGTCTTAAGGTGTTTCTCTGGATCTGCTGCCTAATGAGGAGCTCTCGAAGTCTTTGACGCTGGATATAATTAAAGCAATTCAAATTAATAACATTCATATTTATATGTATTTGTTCAATTCTATTTCTATAAAAAAAAAATGCAAACACACAAATACCTGTCTTTGTTTCTCTTGCTCAGACTGACTGAGGTTGCTGAGGGAAGCATCCGTTCCTTGTAGTTCTGGCACATCCCTACCAGTACTGCCAAGAGCATTTGGAATAGCAGCCATATCTTCTCTGGGTTTTTCTGCAGGAGAATTGAGACCTGCACGCTGGTTGGAGGCTGGGGACTGATACGGTGCCTCTTGTGGTAAAACTGAAGGAGGGCGGAGTGGAGATTGAATATAAGCGTCTGAAGTGCTGCTGTTGCCAGAGGAGTGTGGACTGCCTGCAGGATGGAAGGAGGAGGCTGTACTGCTGCTTGGAGAAGTGTAGATTTGTGGCTTGTTTGGGGTAAAATGGCTATTTAAGGAATGGGTGGGAGTTGCATGCGGCTGGTGGGAAGGTGAACTTTTGACACCATCTCCAGGAGAATGAGGAAAAGTAAAGCATAGCTGGTTTTGAGGACTTTGATAGACACTTGCCCCTGGTGAACGAGCAAATAAACTTTGCTGTTGACCAACTTGAGGTTTTTGGTGAACATCTAGAGACTGTTGGTAGTTTGTACCGGAGGGACTGGAGTGAGAAAGTTGTGCAGTTGGTTTAAAACCAGTTTCTATCATCTGAGGACGGGGAGGTTTATGAGGTGGTGCAAATGGATCTCGTGACTGGGGCCGAGAAGGTGGACGAGAATATGGGTCTGGGGACTGAAATCGTGGCGTAACTGGTGAGGGACAAAATGCTTCAGTTGACAGTGGTCTGGGGGTTAAGGGGGAATGGGAACTTCCTTGGGATTGTGGGCTTGTTGGGACACGAGCAAAAGGGTCAGAAGACAAAGGTCGACTTTCTATGGGCTGAGGTCGTGGAGTTAATGGAGGTTGCGAGTAAGGGTCATTGTATGGTGTTGAAGTCTGTCTGTACATTTCTGAATGATGTTGAGGTGATGTCATTTGTGCTTGCATATGTGGTTCCCGGTGTGGAGCAGGACTGTGCGGCTCCATTTGAGACATTCGAGGTGTTAGGGGTGCTTTAAACACATCACATTTCATCTCAGGTGTTCCGTCAGAACCAGTGCTGTGTGGAAAGCCAGGAGATCCAAGCCCAACTTCTTCCTTTTTTATTTGAAGGAGGACTCCATCAGTTTGTCTCTTGGTATCACTGTAACGTGTAGGAGAGAGCATAGTGTCAGGCCTGCTGGAGGACTCGTTTGGTTGAAAAGACCTTGAACCGGGGCTCCCTATTAATGAAAGGTTATCAAGAGATCCGGTAGGATATCGTGGCTTGACAAATGGCTCTGACTGATGAGGAGTGGTTGCACGGGAAGGTGGATACTCCACACAAGTGGCTGCAGTCTGTGTATTCAGTGCAGGTTGGTGCTCTGCCCCAGAAAGAGTCTGATATGCCCCAACAGAAGCTGGTGACTGTGTCAAGGAAGACGGATATCGGGAGTCCAATGAATATGCAGGAGAACTAGGAAACTGCTCCTGAGATGGAGACTGAGGTGGCAATTTGAAGAAAATGTCAGCAGATGACTCTGCTCCAGGAGTGCCTGCTGAAGAAGGTTTTAGAAACAAGTCTGAGGAGGTAGACATTGCAGAGCCGCTAGACATGTAGACATCCTGTCCACCTGAAGATGCACCTCGATAGTCATGGCTTAATCCAGACTGAGAACCAGGGTGCATGGGAATTTGAAGCTGAAGAACTGGGCGCTCTGCTTTTCGTACTCCTTCTACCTTTGACTGCTTGTTGATTTGACTCTCTGCCTGCTATGGAGACCAAAGCAAAATATACAGTAGAAATTATTGTACAGGGTGCAGTGAATATATTACTATGCAACATAACTATCAAAATGAGTTCTACAGATGTGATGAATGGGCAGAAAATAAATATGCATATGCTTATACAGGACTAGATTGAATGTGTTAATAGGGAATAGCAAGCAGCAGGTAAGAACTAACTAGTGGCAAGGTTAGTTACGATCTATAAGCAGTAGCCTACCTTCTGTACCTTGTTTATACGATGTGCTGCACGATTGTCTTTGGCCTTTTGCTACAGAAAAGATCAAAAATAAAAAAAAACATAAGTGTTGGTACCCCTCACATTTCAACTGATCCTTCCTGATCCGTTAAACCAAAATTCAGTAGTTGAACTGAGCAGGAGAATCTTATAGACCGGTCATTTCTACAATACAACGAACACCATGAAAACAAACGCCAAAAAACAAAATATCAGAATTTGATTTTTTTGCATATATATTTTTCCCACCATTTCATCCCACTTTGGAATGATTTCCCAGTATATTGAATATTAACATTCAAAACTACAACTCATCATTAGTGATGAATGAGCACTGCCATGCTCAAGGGCTCGGTACTCGTAATAAGCAGTTCGACGCTCGGACAGGCTCGACTCATTTACAGAGTATAATGGAAGACAAGGGGGAACTCAAGCATTTTCTGGAAGATCTTCAGGAAAAATGCATGAGTTTCCCATTGACTTCCATTATACTCGGTAAACGAGTCGATAACATCCGAGCATCAAACTACTCGTTAAGACCATGGCAGCGCTCGCTCATCACTACAAGTCATGCAAAAATCAAGACCTCAAACAGTGACGTGACAGAAAAGTAAAATAAAGTGCTGGCTCTTGGAAAAAGGTGAGAGGGAAAAAAGAAATAAAGAGAAAAACAATTGTCTGTGAAAGAATGGGTTGTAGAGAACCGGTCTGAAGATTAATACAACATGAAACAGACAAGCTCTATTGTTTCAACCATGTTTTATGCTGCACCCACAAATCCTTGTGTCATAGTCCCAGATTCAAAAACCAGCCACAGGTCTCTTGACCCAAACGCAACAGCCTCATAGGCATATAGAAAGCTGTCAAGGTGAGGACAGGGGACCTGCAGTCAGTCTGTGCATCACGGTCCAAGACACGGATGTATAAATCCAGGTGTGAAACTGCAGTATTTCAAGGAAACAGTTGAAGGCTATGTGCGCACTAGAAAGTGCCTTTTTCTTAAGAAAAAACGGACCCTCTGAAAGAATCCCGCACCCGCGGTAAAACCACACCCGCGTTTTTGCCGCGATTTACCACAAGTTGGTCCACGCGGATTTTTACCATTATCTATGGCAAAAACCACAAGTGCCTGCAGAAAAGAAGTGACATGCTCATTAATTCTTCAGCGGAAAATCCGCGGGTATAAAAAAAAAAAAAAAAACACAGTGCGCGCACAGCATTTTTTAAAACCCATAAGTTTTGCTGGGGAATGACTGCAGCAATGTTAGACACATTTTCTGCGGCAAATCCGAAGCGTGCGCACAGAGCCTAAAAACAAAATCAGAAAACCAGATACGAGGAAGAGTAGCTGCCATCCAGCTTCTTTCTGCCCGGCATGGTTTGATGGATAGGTTTTCATTTGTGTAGAGAGAAAGCTGCCAATGAAACCAAGCCAAGTGACAAGATGCTGTCATGGAGCTGCCCTCAATGACCCTTCTCTCTTTGCATTACTCATTTTTAAAATGTTTTCTCTGACCCACCACATGCTTCACAGTAAAATACAGACGTTAGAAGCCGCATGCTGCCGCCATTATGAGCCTCGGTCTCCTAGCTTCCAGCTTGCTGAGGCCGAATCACTGCTTAACACTAGAAGTCCCAGAGAGGGGTCATTTAACATTTCTACCATTGGAACCCTATGGAGCTCGAAATTCCTGGAACTCCTAGTGTTAAAAAGACAGTTCAAGTCGGTCACAAGGTTGTGCCGCTGCTCTGAACTGTGCGCTCTCGGGTGGTGCTCATACAGGCAAGCTTTGCCTTTGCAGTAGGAGAGTAGCGCTGGGGCACTGTAGGCCAGATCCAATAATCCGGCCAGCTTCAGAGAAGTGTGTGCAAGCTACTTAGCAAACAGCTTGCAAGCACACCTCTCGCCTAGGAATTCGGGCACTCTAAGGTGGCTGGTAACCTAGGAAATAAGCATTAAATGGTAGAATTAAAAACTTCACCATTTTTAAAGAAACAAACAGGATTTGTTAGTTACCAGTAAATTGCAATTTGCTTAGTTTTACAAGCACATTGCAATTATAACCATTAATGAAAAGGATGTCTCTAAGAAATGAAATCAGAATTTATTTTTTTATCATATTTGTGAAAAAAGAATGGAACCTTGTGGGAAACATTCACCACTTACCAAATAGGGAGTTTTGTCTTGTGCTGGCACTTTCCTCCACAGTTTCATGATCTGCTTGCATCGACTTGACCAGTCTGAAATGTGAAGAGAGATTAGCAATAGATTAAGAATTTAGTGGTTCTGTCTGTAGTCACTCTTTTAATCATTTGACTTTTGTACAATTAGGGCCAATGCCCACGGTCAGTGTTTTGGACACAGTGCGTTTTTGCTGCGTTGTGCAGTACAAGCAAAGTGGATGGGATTCATAGAAATCCAATGCCCCCTGTGCTTCTTTATTCAACAGCGTAAACTGACTGCGGCGCGGCTTCACGAGCAGCAGCATGTCAATTTATGCTTGAAGAGATGCGAGTGTTCTCAGTGAGAAGAACACCTCGAAAGTCTGCTGTGCCCAGAATCCTGATCGTGGGCATGGACGCTGCGCTTTCCCTCGGACAACACTTGCATCTCTGCAAGAGGGAAAACACTGCATCTACAATGCAGTGTCTCCCGATCATGGGCACTTGCACTTACACTTACAGTTTTATGCAAATGAGAATTGGTACCAGCTCACCTGGGTAGTCCTTCTTAAGATTAGGGAAATTTTTATTTGCGTAAAGAACCGGTGATATGGTAGAGAGCTCCCCCAACTCCTCATCTTTTTCCCAACGTTGCAGGCTGCGCTGGTTGTAAGAAAGACCATCGTTTTCTCCCTCTGTGGTTGGTGTAGTTGGAGTAGAGGCTGTGGTCAACGAGCCATCGGTGTCACAGTGATCAGGACTGAACAAACCACCCCGGTCCCTACGTATAAAAAAAATGTCCCCAGATTACAAAACTCTATACAATCACTATTGAATTTTCCTTATAAGTCCTTCAGCTGGATATGACAAAGGAAAGGTGGACAATATATGTAGCTAAACTATGTGTAACTGGGGTCTTACTGCAGTGGGGAGGGGGGCAGCAGCGGTGGTGGTGGTGGTGGTGGTGTCACAGGAGGCAGGGGCGGGTGGTGGAGTGCGGGAGGGGGGGTAGTTGTCACAGGAGGCAGGGGCAGGTGGTGGTAGAGCAGGGCGATGCAGCGAGTATCGCAGATGCTCGCTGAGGGCGGCTTAAGGCAGGCAAGTTCCAGAAGCTGCTGTGTGCTGCAAACAGCTGTGCTGGGGGTATATGTGTTGCGGCCGGTGAGGTGAGGCAGGGACCATCCTTAGGTCGGCGGTGCGGGCCTCAAAAGAAATGGCACCCGGAGTTGGCGAATGCGCAGATTGAGCTATCGGCCTAATGGCAAGCCGAAATCTCATCTGCGAATGCGCCAACTCCAAGTTGCTGGGCTGGAGGAGGCATGTGTGCAGATGAGATCTTGAGCTAAGAGCGCCATCTGCTCATGCGCTGACTCCGGGCGCCATTATTTTAAGCTGCATCGCCGACCTAAGGATGGCCCCTGCCTCACCTCACTGGCCGCAACACATTTTCCCCTAGCATTTGCCCCCTCCCTGTTCAGAGCACAAAGGCCCCCAGCAGAACAGCTGCCCCCAGCACTGCGCCAGCGGCCCCAACCATTGCCCTCCACCTGCTACCCCTCTCCACCACTTCCCGGTAAGCTACATTCAGGTTATAATATGCACCCCTCATTTTCCTCCGAAATGTTTGGGAGGAAAAGTGCATCTTGTAATCCGAAAATACGGAATGTGCTTCAATATCAGGACCCTTCACCTTAGCTTCAAGGTTACCATACTCTTCTTGTATGCTACAGCCCAATATGAAGAAGTGACTGATGATGAGCAGCATATTTCAACGAATAAGCTCTTATCTATCAGGACTGGACTATAAATATCATCTAGATTTTTTCTTTTGCTTTTCTCTTGGTTATCTGTATAACAGCAGTTTACTTTATGGTGGGAAAAAATAACTTTAAAACCTGTTCTAAATTAGTCCACCTCTAGTATCTGACACCCACACATGTGGTTTTTTAGATCAAACAGTTCTCCATCTTGAAAGGTTTTTCTCTAGCAAAAGTAAATAAATGAAACCGAATGGAAATACTCTCTGGGACGTTGCAGTAACAAAACAATAATACATCACAAGCTATAAAAGAAAAGGTAACTCGGCATACCTAGAATCCAAGAAGCCAGACTGTGAAAAAGGATCCAGTTGAACACTATGGGACACACCTAAAATGTACAAGTCTTTCAATTAATAATCAAAAACACAACACCCTCCATCATGTATAGTCAACTAGTCCGTGTACTAGACTGTCAGCTTGCAGAAGCGGGAGCTTTGCCCACCGTGACCATTCCTGGTTAATGCGTTTGAAGTCTTAAAGGGAATCTGTCACCAGGTTTTTGCTCCCCCATCTGAGAGCAGCATATTGTAGAGACAGAGACCCTGTTTCCAGTGATGTCACTTACTGAGCTGTTTGCTGTCATTTTGATAAAAAAGAGAATTTTGTTTACTTACCGTAAATTCTTTTTCTTATAGTTCCGTATTGGGAGACCCAGACCATGGGTGTTTAGCTTCTGCCTCCGGAGGACACACAAAGTACTACACTCAAAAGTGTAGCTCCTCCCTCTGAGCTTATACACCCCCTGGTGAGCAGACCCAGCCAGTTTAGTGCAAAAGCTGAAGGAGAATAGCCACCCACAAGTAGAACAGAGCAAAAAACCGGAACAACCGGAGACTCTGTCCACGACAACAGCCGGTGATAACACGTGGAACTAGAAAATTGCCAACAGGCAACAGGGAGGGAGCTGGGTCTCCCAATACGGAACTATAAGAAAAAGAATTTATGGGAGACCCAGACAATGGGACGTCTCAAAGCAGTCCATGGGTGGGAATAAACAGAAAAACTAAGAAGTAGGCGGAGCCTAACTTCACAAATGGGCGACAGCCGCCTGAAGGATGCGTCTGCCCAAGCTCGCATCTGCCGAAGCATGAGCATGCACTTGGTAGTGCTTTGAAAAGGTATGCAGGCTAGTCCAAGTGGCAGCCTGACAGACTTGCTGAGCCGTAGCCTGGTGCCTGAAAGCCCAAGAGGCACCGACAGCTCTGGTCGAGTGTGCCTTGATCCCCGGGCGGGGGAGGCACCTGAGAACACTGGTAGGCATCCGAAATGGTCGACCTAATCCAACGGGCTAAGGTCGGCTTAGAAGCAGAGAGGCCCTGACGCCGACTTGTGGTTAGCACAAAAAGAGGTGCACCACCTAAGAGCAGCGGTGCGAGACACATAGATCCGGAGAGCACGCACCAGATCCAGAGTATGCAACGCTTTTTCAAAGCGATGAACAGGAGCCGGACAAAAAGGAAGGTAGGGTAATGTCCTGGTTAAGGTGGAAAGGAGAGACCACCTTAGGAAGAAAGTCCGGAGTCGGACGGAGAACCACCTTGTCTTGATGAAAAACCAAAAAAGGTGACTCCGAAGAGAGCGCAGATGAGAGACTTTCCTGAGGGAAGTTATGGCCACTAGAAAGACCACTTTCTGTGAAAGACGAAACAAAGAAACCTCCCTAAGAGGCTCAAAGGGGGGTTTCTGCAAAACCGTGAGAACAAAATTGAGATCACAGGGATCCAAGGGCCGCCGGTAAGGCGGAATGATGTGAGAAGCGCCCTGCAAGAAGGTGCGGACCTGAGCTAGCCGGGCGATACGCCGCTGGAACAGCACTGACAGAGCCGAGACTTGTCCCTTGAGAGAGATGAGGGACAGTCCCAGCTGCAGACCGGACTGTAGAAAGGACAGAAGGGTCGGCAAGGAAAAAGGCCAAGGAGGATGGACGGAAGAGCGACACCAGGACAGGAAAATTTTCCAGGTCCTGTGATAGATCTTGGCAGAGGAAGACTTACGGGCACGAGTCATAGTGGAGATGACCTCAGGGGGGATACCAGAAGCCGTCAAGATCAAGGACTCAACAGCCACGCTGTCAATCTGAGAGCCGCAGAATTCTGGGCAAGAGAGCTAGAGGGGGAAACACGTAGGACAGACGAAACTGGGACCAGTCTTGAACCAGAGCGTCCGCGGCGAATGCCTGAGGATCGTGGGAGCTAGCCACGTAAACCAGAATCTTGTTGTTGTGACGGGATTCCATTAGGTCCACGTCCGGAGTGCCCCACTTGCGGCAGATTGACTGAAACACTGCCGGATGCAGGGACCACTCGCCACTGTCCACGGTTTGACGGCTGAGATAATCTGCCTCCCAGTTTTCCACGCCTGGGATGTGGACTGCGGATATGGTGGACTTGGAGTCCTCCGCCCATTGAAGGATGCGTTGTACCTCCAACATTGCCAGGCGGCTGCGTGTTCCGCCTTGGTGATTGATGTAGGTAACCGCTGTCGCATTGTCTGACTGGACTCGGATGTGCTTGCCCGCCAATAGGTGGTGAAAAGCTAGGAGAGCCAGAAGCACGGCTCTGGTTTCCAGCACATTGATCGAGAGGGCTGACTCGGACGGAGTCCAAGTGCCCTGCGCTCGGTGGTGGAGACATACCGCTCCCCAGCCGGATAGACTGGCATCCGTGGTGAGGATCACCCAGGACGGGGCCAGGAAGGAGCGCCCCTGAGACAGAGAGAGGGGCCGAAGCCACCACTGAAGAGAGCTCCTGGTCTGTGGCGACAGAGCCACTAACCTGTGCAAGGAGGAAGGCCGCTTGTCCCAACAGCGGAGAATATCCAGCTGCAGTGGACGCAGACGGAACTGGGCAAAGGGAACAGCCTCCATTGACGCCACCATCTGACCCAGCACCTGCATCAGGTGCCTGATGGAATAACGGCGGTGCCTTAGCAGAGAGCGCACCGCCAACCGGAGTGACAGCTGTTTGTCTAAGGGCAACTTCACAAGTGCCGGCAGAGTCTCGAACTGCATCCCTAGGTACGTGAGCCTCTGGGTCGGAGTCCGAGTGGATTTGGGCAGATTGACCAGCCACCCGAATTGGGCTAGAGTGGCGAGAGTGAGCGAGACACTCCGCTGGCAGTCTGCGCTGGATGAAGCCTTGACTAGAAGGTCGTCCAGGTAAGGAATCACTGCCAACCCCTGGAGGTGCAGAACCACAACCACTGCTGCCATGACCTTGGTGAATACCCGAGGGGCCGTGGCTAACCCGAAGGGGAGAGCCACGAATTGGAAATGTTCCTCTTCGATTGCAAAACGTAGCCAACGCTGGTGTGAAACTGCAATTGGCACATGCAGATAGGCATCTCTGATGTCGATGGATGCCAGGAAATCCCCTTGGGTCATTGAGGCAATGACTGACCGCACAGACTCCATGCGAAAATGCCGCACCTGAACATACTTGTTGAGAAGCTTGAGATCCAGGATGGGCCAGAAGGAACCGTCCTTTTTGAGGACTAGGAAGAGATTTGAGTAGAAACCTCTGAACCGTTCCCGGGCGGGAACCGGTACAATTACTCCGTTGGCCTACAAGGATGCCACGGCCTGAGAGAAGGCGGCGGCCTTGGAGCAGGGGGGAGTTGACAGAAAAAAAATCTGTTTGGCGGGCTGGAAGAGAATTCTATCCTGTAGCCGTGGGAGATGATATCCCGCACCCACTGATCGGAGACGTGTTGAAACCACGCGTCGCCAAAGTGGGAGAGCCTGCCACCGACTAAGGACGTTGCTGGCGCGGACAGATAGTCACGAGGAGGCTGCCTTAGTGGCAGCAGCTCCTGCGGTCTTCTGTGGACGCGCTTTTGTGCGCCAGTTGGATTTTTGGTCCTTGGCTGAGTTAGTGGACGAGGCCGAGGGCTTAGAGGACGACCAGTTGGAGGAACGAAAGGAACGAAACCTCGACTGGTTCCTGCCCTGGACAGGTTTCCTGGTTTTGGTTTGTGGCATTGGAAGTACTCTTCCCGCCAGTAGCTTCCTTAATAATTTCATCCAGCTGTTCACCGAACAGCCGGGACCCAGCAAAAGGGAGCCCAGCAAGGTACTTCTTTGAAGAAGCATCTGCCTTCCACTCTCGAAGCCACAAGATCCTGCGGATAGCGAGGGAATTAGCCGAAGCCACCGCAGTGCGGTGAGAAGCCTCCAGCATGGCAGACATGGCATAGGATCAAAAAGCTGAAGCTTGGGAAGTTAAGGTAACCATTTCGGGCATAGATTCCCTGGCGAGGGAATGCATCCCCTCCAGAGAAGCAGAGATGGCTTTGAGAGCCCACACTGCTGCAAAAGTCGGGGAGAATGAGGTCCCTGCCGCCTCATATACAGATTTGGCCAGAAGGTCAACCTGGCGGTCAGTGGAATCCTTAAGGGAGGTGCCATCAGCCACTGACACAACGGTCCGGGCTTAGAGTCTAGACACCGGGGGGGTCTACCTTTGGTGAATGAGGCAACTCCTTGACCACCTCAGGTGGAAAGAGAAAACGGTCATCAGAACCACGCTTTGGGAAGCGTTTGTCAGGACAGGCCCTAGGCTTGGTCACAGCGGCCTGAAAACTGGAGTGGTTAAAGAACACACTCCTTGTCCTCTTAGGCGAGGTAAACTGGTGCTTTTCTGCCAGAGAGGGTTGTTCCTCTGATACTGGCGGATTGAGATCTAGTACAGAATTATTGGACGCAATCAAATCACTAACATCTGAGTCACTTTCGGACAGATCAATGGGGCACATGGAGTTAGCCTCCGAGCCCCCTGTAAAGGCATCCTCCTCGTCCTGCGAGTCAGCTTCTGAAACAGAGCCCTGCGTCTCCTCTTAGAAGGACGGGGTCTGGAACCAGATGATGAATCCTCTGTGAGCTCCGGTCCTGAGAGAGCCCTAGCAGCAGAGGCACCCTGTGAAGGGGGCTGATGCATGTTCAGCAAAGTCCTGGACAGAAGTCCCATGGAGTCGGCAAAAGACTGGGAGATAGACCTAGATAAGGATTCTACCCAAGCCGGGGGTTCAGCCACAGGAGCCGGAGCAGCCTGAGAGACCACTGGGGGTGCGATTCCAGGCTGAGGCATCGTCAGGTTAGAGCAGGCATCACAATGTGGATAGGTGCTCGGTTCAGGCAGTAGGAGCTTACATGCAGTGCATACTGAATACAGCTTTGGAGCCTTGCTCCTCGTGTGAGACATGCTGCTGGAGTTGGGGCTCTGCCAGAGTGACCCCCAGAGAGTATATACAGAGGTCCACAACCAGAGGTTGTGGCTTACCAGACCGCTGGAGCGGTGTTGTGTGCCCTCCAGATCCCGAAGCCCGGACCCCCAAGCACCTCAGCAGGGATGCTGCAGACCAGTGCTGATCGCAGATAAAACGCTGAGAAAATGGCCGCCGGAGCGAAGAGAGGGGGCGGGACTTACTCTGGGAGCGGGATCTGGAGGGCCAGAGAGACTTACAGGGGAGGAGACATGTACTCAGTGAGGAGTGTCCCTCCCCTGTGCAGAACGGCCGCTGGACGGAGCCGCGCTGTCCCTCTGCATGAATGACATGCGAGGGTAGTGAAACCGAAACTAGGCCTCCAGCGAAACCGGGGCCTAAATTTGAGCGGTGCGGCCGGCGCGCAGGCACCATCGGCGCGGTTCTCAGGCGACAGCCAGAGAACCCGCCGGAAATGTCATAAAACACACTCAGCACACTCTCCCACAACAATAAAGTACAGGGACCCCCAATATATAAACGTCTCAGGTACTTAGCTTGCTGAGACGCAGGGTTCCAAGTCCCTGGGGATGAATGCTCCGGTCCAGCAGGATCCTGAAGGGCTGCGGATGGAGACCGGTCTCCTGCCAAAAATGGAGAACCGTGCTGGCTCCCACTTCAAGCCAGAGCCCAGGAGGGATGGTGAAGGAGCACGGCATGTAAGGCTCCAGCCCTGGAATCAACCTTAACAGCACCGCCGACACAATGGGGTGAGAAGAGACATGCTGGGGGTCCAGACTTGGACCCGCTTTTCTTCAAACTCTTTCCAAAAATAAAAAATCAGATGAGAATGCATGTGTGGATGTATGCCTCCTGAACACAAAGTGATAAACTGGCTAGATCTGGTTCTCCAGGGGGTGTATAAGCTCAGAGGGAGGAGCTACACTTTTTAGTGTAGTACTTTGTGTGTCCTCCGGAGGCAGAAGCTATACACCCAATGTCTTGGTCTCCCATAGGAACGATAAAGAAAAAGAATTTACGGTAAGTAACAAAATTCTCTTTTTCTTTATCGTTCCTTTGGGAGACCCAGACAATGGGACGTTCCAAAGCAGTCCCTGGGTGGGAAATAAACAGAGTAAACTAAGAAGTAGGCAGAACCTAACTTCACAAATGGGCGACAGCCGCCTGAAGGATGCGTTTGCCGAAGCTCGCATCTGCCGAAGCATGAGCATGCACTTGGTAGTGCTTTGAAAAGGTATGCAGGCTAGTCCAAGTGGCAGCCTGACAGACTTGTTGAGCCGTAGCCTGGTGCCTAAAAGCCCAAGAGGCACCGACAGCTCTGGTCGAATGTGCCTTGATCCCCGGCGGGGGAGGCACCTGAGTACTCTGGTAGGCGTCCGAAATGGTCGATCTAATCCAACGGGCTAAGGTCGGCTTAGAAGCAGAGAGGCCCTTGCGCCGACCTGTGGTTAGCACAAAAAGAGAAGCGCACCGCCTAAGTGCAGCGGTGCGAGACACATAGATCCGGAGAGCACGCACCAGATCCAGGAGTATGTAGCACTTTTTCAAAGCGATGAACAGGAGCCGGACAAAAGGAAGGTAGGGTAATGTCCTGGTTAAGGTGGAAGGGAGAGACCACCTTAGGAAGAAAGTCCGGAGTCGGACGGAGAACCACCTTGTCTTGATGAAAAACCAAAAAAGGTGACTCCGAAGAGAGCGCAGCCAAATCAGAGACTCTCCTGAGGGAAGTTGTGGCCACCAGAAAGGCCACTTTCTGTGAAAGATGATACAAGGAAACTTCCCTAAGAGGCTCAAAGGGGGGTTTCTGCAAAACCGTGAGAACCAAATTAAAGGTCCCAGGGATCCAAGGGCCGCCGGTAGGGCGGAATGATGTGAGATGCGCCTTGCATGAAGGTGCGGACCTGAGCCAGCCGAGCGAGACGTCGCTGGAACAGAACTGACAGAGCTGAGACTTGTCCCTTGAGAGAGTTGAGGGACAGTCCTAGCTGCAGACCGGACTGTAGAAAAGACAGAAGGGTCGGCAAGGAGAAAGGCCAAGGAGGATGGTCGGTAGAGCGACACCAGGACAGGAAAATTCTCCAAGTCCTGTGATAGATCTTAGCGGAGGAAGACTTACGGGCCCGTGTCATAGTGGAGATGACTTCAGGAGGAATACCAGAAGCCGTCAAAATCCAGGACTCAAGAGCCACGCCGTCAATTTGAGAGCCGCAGAATTCAGACGGAAAAACGGACCTTGCGAGAGTAGGTCTGGACGGTCCAGGAGATGCCACGGCATCTCTACGGACAGATGGAGCAGGTCTGGATACCAAGCTCGCCTGGGCCAGTCCGGTGCAATGAGGATGACTCCACGGCCCTCCATTCTGATCTTGCGCAGGACTCTGGGCAAGAGAGCAAGAGGGGTTAACACGTAGGACAGATGAAACTGGGACCAGTCTTGAACCAGAGCGTCCGCGGCGAAGGCCTGAGGATCGTGGGAGCGAGCCACGTAAACAGGAACTTTGTTGTTGTGACGGGATGCCATTAGGTCCACGTCCGGAGTGCCCCATTTGCGGCAGATTGACTGAAACACTGCCGGGTGCAGGGACCACTCGCCACAGTCCACGGTTTGACGGCTGAGATAATCTGCCTCCCAGTTTTCCACGCCTGGGATGTGGACTGCGGATATGGTGGACTTGGAGTCCTCCACCCATTGAAGGATGCGTTGTACCTCCAACATTGCCAGGCGGCTGCGTGTCCCGCCTTGGTGATTGATGTAGGCAACCGCTGTCGCGTTGTCTGACTGGACTCGAATGTGCCTGCCCGCCAACAGGTGGTGAAAAGCTAGGAGAGCTAGAAGCATGGCTCGGGTTTCCAGCATATTGATTGAAAGGGCTGACTCGGACGGAGTCCAAGTGCCCTGCGCTCTGTGGTAGAGACATACCGCTCCCCAGCCAGATAGACTGGCATCCGTGGTGAGAATCACCCAGGACGGGGCCAGGAAGGAGCGCCCTTGGGACAGGAAGAGGGGCCGAAGCCACCACTGAAGAGAGCTCCTGGTCTGTGGCGACAGAGCCACTAACCTGTGTAAGGAGGAAGGCCGCTTGTCCCAACAGCGGAGAATGTCCAGCTGCAGGGGGCGCAGATGGAACTGGGCAAAGGGGACAGCTTCCATTGACGCCACCATTTGACCCAGCACCTGCATCAGACGCCTGAGGGAAGAACGACGGGGCCTCAGCAGAGAGCGCACTGCCAGTTGGAGGGACTGCTGTTTGTCTAAGGGCAACTTCACAAGTGCCGGCAAAGTCTCGAACTGCATTCCTAGGTACGTGAGCCTCTGGGTCGGAGTCCGAGTGGATTTGGGCAGATTGACCAGCCACCCGAATTGGGCTAGAGTGGCGAGAGTGAGCGAGACACTCCGCTGACAGTCTGCGCTGGATGAAGCCTTGACTAGAAGGTCGTCCAGGTAAGGAATCACTGCCAACCCCTGGAGGTGCAGAACCGCAATCACTGCTGCCATGACCTTGGTGAATACCCGAGGGGCTGTGGCCAACCCGAAGGGGAGAGCCATAAATTGGAAATTAGCTTCTCCGATTGCAAAACGTAGCCAACGCTGGTGTGAAACTGCAATTGGCACATGCAGATAGGCATCTCTGATGTCGATGGACGCCAGGAAATCCCCTTGGGTCATTGAGGCAATGACTGATCGCAGAGACTCCATGCGAAAGTGCCGCACCTGAACATGCTTGTTGAGAAGCTCGAGATCCAGGATGGGCCGGAATGTACCGTCCTTTTTGGGGACTAGGAAGAGATTTGAGTAGAAACCTCTGAACCGTTCCCGGGCGGGAACCGGTACAATTACTCCGTTGGCCTGCAAGGATGCCACGGCCTGTGAGAAGGCGGTGGCCTTGGAGCAAGGGGGAGTTGAGAGAAAAAATCTTTTTGGCGGGCTGGAAGAGAATTCTATCCTGTAGCCGTGGGAGATGATATCTCTCACCCACTGATCGGAGACGTGTTGAAACCAAGCGTCGTCAAAGTGGGAGAGCCTGCCACCGACTAAGGACGTTGCTGGAGCGGGCAGATAGTCACGAGGAGGCTGCCTTAGTGGCAGCACCTCCTGCGGTCTTCTGTGGACGCGCTTTTGGGCGCCAGTTGGATTTCTGGTCCTTGGCTGAGTTAGTGGACGAGGCCGAGGGCTTAGAGGACGACCAGTTGGAGGAACGAAAGGAACGAAACCTCGACTGGTTCCTGCCCTGGACAGGTTTCCTGGTTTTGGTTTGTGGCATTGGAAGTACTCTTCCCGCCAGTAGCTTCCTTAATAATTTCATCCAGCTGTTCACCGAACAGCCGGGACCCAGCAAAAGGGAGCCCAGCAAGGTACTTCTTTGAAGAAGCATCTGCCTTCCACTCTCGAAGCCACAAGATCCTGCGGATAGCGAGGGAATTGGCCGAAGCCACCGCAGTGCGGTGAGAAGCCTCCAGCATGGCAGACATGGCATAGGATGAAAAAGCCGAAGCTTGGGAAGTCAAGGCAACCACTTCGGGCATAGATTCCCTGGTGAGGGAATGCATCTCCTCTAGAGAAGCAGAGATGGCTTTGAGAGCCCACACTGCTGCAAAAGTCGGGGAAAAGGAGGCCCCCGCCGCTTCATATACGGATTTGGCCAGAATGTCAATCTGGCGGTCAGTGGAATCCTTAAGGGAGGTGCCATCAGCCACCGACACAACGGTCCGGGCTGAGAGCCTAGACACCGGGGGGTCTACCTTTGGGGACTGAGCCCACTCCTTGACCACCTCAGGTGGGAAGGGAAAACGGTCATCAGAACCACGCTTTGGGAAGCGTTTGTCAGGACAGGCCCTGGGCTTGGACACAGCGGCCTGAAAACTGGAGTGGTTAAAGAACACACTCTTTGCCCTCTTAGGCGAGGTTAACTGGTGATTTTCTGCCAGAGAGGGTTGCTCCTCTGATACTGGCGGATTGAGATCCAGTACAGAGTTAATGGAAGCAATCAAGTCAGTAACATCTGAGTCACTTTCGGACAGATCAATGGGGTACATGGAGGTAGCCTCTGAGCCCCCTGTAAAGGCATCCTCCTCATCCTGCGAGTCCGCTCTTGAATCAGAGCCGCGGGAGGAGGAGGGAGAGGGAACCCTACGTCTCTTCTTAGGAGGACGGGGTCTGGGACCTGATGATGAATCCTCTGTGAGCTCCGGTCCTGAGAGAGCCCTAGCAACAGAGGCACCCTGTGAGGGGGGCTGATGCATATTCATCAACGTCCTGGACAGAAGTCCCATGGACTCAGCAAAAGACTGGGAGATAGACCTAGAAAAGGATTCTACCCAAGCCGGGGGTTCAGCCACAGGAGCAGGAGCAGCCTGAGAGACCACTGGGGGTGAGACTCCAGGCTGTGGCACCGCCAAGGTAGAGCAGGCATCACAATGTGGATAGGTGCTCGGTTCAGGCAGCAGGAGCTTACATGCAGCGCATACAGAGTAAAGCTTTGGAGCCTTGCTCCTCGTGTGAGACATGCTGCTGGAGTGGGGGCTCTGCCAGAGAATGAACCCCAGAGAGTATATACAGGGGTCCACAACCAAAGCCGGTTGTGGCTTACCAGACCGCTGTGCAAAGCGGTGTTGTGTGCCCTCCAGATCCCGAAGCCCGGACCCCCAAACACAGCACCTCAGCTGGGATGCAGAACACAGACCAGCACTGAGTGAACTCTGAGAAAATGGCCGCCGGAGCGAAGAGAGGGGGCGGGACTTGCATGAAGAGCGGGATCTGGAGGGCCATAGAGACCTACAGGGGAGGAGACACGCACAGCAGTGGGGAGTGTCCCTCCCTTGTGCAGAACGGCCGCCGGGAGGAGCCGCGCTGTCCCTCTGCATGAGTGACATGCGAGGGCAGTGAAACGAAACTAGGCCTCCGGCGAAGCCGGGGCCTAAATTTGAGCGGCGAGGCCGACGCGCAGGCACCATCGGCGCGGTTCTCGGGCGACAGCTAGAGAACCCGCCGGAAATGTCAGTAAATACAGCAAGCACACTCTCCCCAAACAATAAAGCACAGGGACCCCCAAATATAAACGCCTCAGGTACTTAGCTTGATGAGACGCAGGGCCAGGTCCCTGGGGATGAGTGCTCCAGTCCAGCAGGGTCCTGAAGGGCTGCGGATGGAGACCGGTCTCCTGCCAGGCATGGAGACCGTGCTGGCTCCCACTTCAAGCCAGAGCCAGGAGGGATGGTGAAGGAGCACGGCATGTAAGGCTCCAGCCTAGGAAATCAACCTTACAACACCGCCGACACAGTGGGGTGAGAAGGGACATGCCGGGGGTCCAGACGTGGACCCGCAGTTCTTCAAACTCATTCCAAAAGGAAAAAATCATATGAGAATGCATGTGTGGATGTATGCCTCCTGAACAAAAAGCGATAAACTGGCTGGGTCTGCTCACCAGGGGGTGTATAAGCTCAGAGGGAGGACCTACACTTTTAAGTGTAGTACTTTGTGTCCTCCGGAGGCAGAAGCTAAACACCCATGGTCTGGGTCTCCCAAAGGAACGATAAAGAAATCAATGGTTTTTTTGCTGCAGATCTAGCAGTTATACAGAGCTCATGAATATGCTGTACAACCTGGCAGCACGCCAAGTAGTCCTCTAATGATAATCTACTGCAGAATAATCCGTGATTTTAAATTACACTAAGCAGCCCAGTAAGTGACACATTGCTGGAATCAGGATCTCTGTCTCTACATTATGCTGCTCACAGACAAGGTGGCAAAAACCTGGTGACATCATATTCCCATTAAAGCTAAATCACATGCGGGCAGATAGTTACTATTCTAAATGGACAAGAATCAAAGCCAAACACCAAAAACACCCCTATATATGATGCTTTCTGAGGTTCGACGGACGGGGTGTGGTTTTACATAAGAGGCTAGGCTTAATATTCAAGGCCATACACAGACATCATGGCTCAAAGTTTGGCACAAAGTAAGAAAGCTAATTGGTGATGTAAACTAAAGGCTGCTTTATACACGATATTCCTAGCGATCTCGTTAGCGATGTGATACGCCAGATCGTAGATTCGATTTGCCGAGATCGCACATAGGTCGTTTTTGAGCGCCGGTCACAAAACGACCTATGTGCGATCTCGGCAAATCGTATCTGCGATCTGGCGTGTCACATCGCTAATGAGATCACTAGGGATATCGTGTATAAAGCAGCATTTAGACTAGACCAAATCAAATCACAACAGCTCATGCCGCTTCATAACTGTTTAGCTTATTTTTTTTATTGTCTAGAAGTTTAGGGTCTACAAATTAAAGAGTACATTTTTTCCTTTTAGTCTGTGTATATATATATAAAAAAAAAAAAAAATCAAAGATGGGTGTTCAAGCCCTTGGATCTGAGAGTTTGCTTGTATTAATTCCTTCACTCCAAACTCAGATTTCACCTTCCTGACCAAGACAGTTTTTCCCATTCTGACCAGTGTCATATGATGCAATAACTCTTGAACACTTCAATTGTTCCCAGTGATTCTGAGGGGGGTTTTTGTGACACATTGTACATCTTGTTCATTCTAAATTCTGGTCAATATGATTTGTGTTTATTTATGAAAATATTGATTAAAAAAAACAAAACAAAACAAAAAAAAAACGTTTAAAAGAACTGAAGTCCTCAGTGGTTGATACCTTTAATGGCTAACTGAAAATATAGTAATAATAGCAAGCTTTCGAGACTACGCAGGTCTCTTCATCAGGCTCACCATCAGGATTCATCAGTGTAACACAAAATCTGAAGAGTCACATGTTTATACACAACAGGACACAGCACAGTGCGGTAAATAAGACAAGTTATGTGAAGCAGAACGATCAGTGAGGGCTTGCTTTGTGAGGAAGAATAGAAGAGTTTTTTTGTATCATTTTTGTGCACATAAATTTCTTGATCACTTTCTACTGTATTTTTTGAAAGGCAGAATTATTAAAAACAAGCAAATTAGGGACTGTTTTTTATGCGGTTCACCGTGAAGTAAAATTGATAAGACAGCTTCATTATTCAACTCAACATGATTACAGAGATTCCACATTTATGGGGGGAGGGTTTATGTTTTGCCAATTTTACACAAAAAAAAAAAAATTAAAAAAAGTTTGATTGATTTCTTTTTTTCAGCATCATGTGAAAAAGGTTTTTTTTTTGTTGCCACTTTTTATAGTGTTCATTGAAGGGGTTAAATAATGTGATAGTTTTATAGATCAGGGTGTTTTGGACACGGCAATATGAAATACGTGTATTTTTTTTTACATAAAAAATTTATTGGTATATATTTTTTTTCCATTTGTTTTGTTCTTTATTTTGCGATTTTTTATTTTTAAAGAAAAATAATATTTTTACAATTTATTTTAAACTTTTTACCTAGTCAACTTTTCCTGGTCTTCTCTGGTCTAATACCCTGCAATGCTTGAGCAATGCTTTGAGCTGTGGAACCAACAGAGGCAGGAGGCGCGTCAGGTGGTGTGCAAGGCAGGATCTTCTAGGCCAGAGGTTCCCAACTCCAGTCCTCAAGGCACACCAACAGTGCATGTTTTCAGGATTTCTTTAGCATTGCATGGGTGTAGCATTCAGCACCTTTGCAGGTGATTAAATTATCACCTGTGCAATTCTAAGGAAATCCTGAAAACATGCACTGTTGGTGTGCCTTGAGGACTGGAGTTGGGAACCTCTGTTCTAGGCCATCGTACCTGGGTGACGCCGTGGCTATTATTCGGCCTGGGGTCATCATCAGCATGACACAAACGCAATAGCATTGTGCCAGTTGGATGAAAGCGGGAGCTCCTGCCCTCTGATAATATCAGATTGATGCCACTGTCACTATTGATAGCAGCATCGATTGTGGGCATTACTGCAGGGTGTCATCACCCACAGATGATTTTGCCGGCTCTGCTTGTAAGCAGGTGTGATTGCAGTGCTATACAGGTACTGCGGCTTGGAGAACCGTACATGTACGCTGGATGTCACAAAGGTGTTAAATTAATCCGGTGAATCAATCCTCAAGACGTCTTCTATATATATGGTATAGGCAATTAGAGGGTACAAATAGATTATCATATTCACTTTACTTCTGTTAGAGGCTGTGGATATTGGGGGGGGGGACACTAATCTTTATGCTGCATAATGCTCAGGCTATTCACCACTCCTCAGTTCCCTACCAGAATGTATATTATGGGGTAACAGATGGAGTATGTGACAGCGTTCATGGCATCAGGAGCATCTGTCTACCTGGGACACACAATTATGATGGCATCTCTGCTGGAGACCACAAATAGTTATATAATCAGGTCTTTTCGAACACCTTGCAGATTTTTTTTCTCCATAAAACTCCATGCAGCACATATAATATTACACAAGACCTACGTTACGAAACTTTCATACCCCTTCTCATAAGAGGCTATTGGTACACTTCAGTATGGCAGGACAGCCAGTATTGCAGACTGAAGGCAGATCACAGCAAACCCTCACCTGCTATGCCTTGAACAAAGGCTCTTGGACTCTGGGTTACTGATCCAGTTGCCATGTGCCCTTCGATCCTAACAGCTGATCTACTGACAGGTTGATCACAATCAGGAGGCCCAAGCACATCCTTTAGCAGCTGCTGAATGTCTGTATTCTGCATCTTGGGTATTTCTGGGGTCACAAAACAGGATTGTTATTTAAAACCAAGAAACATCGGGAGGGTGCAAAGAATTACAGAGAAACATCAGTACAAAATACAAAACTCACATTTCACATACATGTATGGACCCCACAACAAGACATTGATTAAAGACCATTTCTTAGTAAGGGACCCCAATAGCATGACAAAGCCCTAGCAAGTCTTTTTATAGGAAAGAATAAGTCACACATGCTACAGTTTAAGGAGCTTGTGTATAAAGAGATGTACATGGGCAGAAGAGCCGATGTCTAGAGTATTTTATATTGATTTATACATGCATTCAGACTTCAACTTCTAAATCTGAGAAAGACCCAAATCCCCCCTACAGCACCAAAAATGAGGGGAAAAAAAAAAAAAAGAAAAGATCAATCAGGGCTTAGTAGCCTTATAAAATAAATCTTGCAATAAATAACTACAGTAAATCTAACAAGACAATGTGATGTCCGAGCATTTAATCCCTTGCTGGTGGTCATGTGGACAGTCTACAGTCCCTGACAGAAGTTCTGTCGCTTATCCATGTTATGTAAATAAAAGCTTATAACGTGACATTAAATTCATCCATTGGTTTCATAAATTACTCTTTTGAAAGCTAAAACACTCCCAAATTTGATTTAGGTTATGAAAATAAAGTTGCTGCAAAGCTGAAATATTGATCATTTAATGAACACCGAAAGGTCAGATTTTGGCAAGACAAACGTTTTTGTCGCCTTGTTATATAATGCACCCAAATCCTAGTTTACATCCTCACCTGTGCTTCACTAAATGATTGGTTAATTAGTGCGTGTGTATAAAAAGAAACGCAGCACCCCAGACCTTCAGTTGAACTGCAACTTGACCTCTGACAACATGCCAAAAATCCACCATGCGACCAAAGCCTTGATTATCAAGAGGCTGAAGACCACTGCAGAGGTGGCTGGCACCTTTTATGTGCCTCAACGTCAAGTACAAATAATTAAAAAAAAGATTTGAAGAGACTGGAGATGTTTTTGACAAGCCCAGGTCCGGCAGACTCCACAAGACAACTGCTCAGGAAGAACGTTTGTTGGTTAGAAAATCCAAAGCCAGCCCCCTTCTTCCACTGCAGCAGAGCTGCAAAAGGCCTGGTCACCTCAAGTCCCTGTGTCAACTAGAACAGTTTGTAGGATTTTGTCTCGAAACGAAATAGCCTCCATGGTCGAATCAGTGCCCAGAAGCAAGCTCTAAACAAAAGGCAATCAAAAAACCGTGTAGCATTTGCCATGTCCCACAGTCTGCTAAACAGATGGACGCTGGAAAAGTGGCAGAAGGTGTATTTCTCTGATGAATCTTCAGTTGAATTACACTACAGCTGCCACAAATACTGCAGGAGACCTACTGGAGCCCATATTTATCCAGAAAACAGTTAAGTTTGGTGGTGGAAAGATCATGGTCTGGGGTTACATTCAGTATGGGGTGTGCAAAACATTTGCAAGGTGGAAGGCAATATCAATAGCCTAAAATATCAAGAAGTATTAGCTATCTCTTACATTCCCAATTATAAAAGGAGTCAAATTCTGCAGCAGGATGGTGCTCCATCTCATACATCCATCTCTACAGCAAGGTTCCTCCTAGTAAAGAAGATCAGGGTGCTCAAGGACTGGCCAGCCCAGTCACCAGACATGAACATCATTGAGCATGTTTGGGGTAGGATGAAAGCGGAAGCTTGGAAGACAAAACCAAAGAATCTAGATGAACTCTGGGAGGCATGTAAGACTACATTCTTTGCCATTTCTGATGACTTCATCACTAAATTGTATGAATCATTGTTAAACCGCATGGATGCAGTCCTTCGAGGTCATGGAAGTCACAAAATATTAAATATGGCTCCAATAGCACCACAACTTCATTCACCAATGTTATGCAACATATCTTTATATATTAGAAGTTAATTATTTGTTTGAATTTCACATTACTTTCTGTGGGCGACAAAAATTTTGTCCTGCCAAAATCTGACCTTTCTGTGTTCATTAAATGATCAGTATTTCAGCTTTACAGCAACTTTATTTTCATAACTTAAACCAAATTTGGGAGGGTTTCAGCTTTCAAAAGAGTAATTTATGAAACCAATGGATGAATTTAAAGTCAGGTTATAAGCTTTTATTTACATATCATGGATAAGCGGCAGAACTTCTGTCAGGGAGTGTATGTACATACAGCAGCAGCGACATAGTAAGAGACCGGCCACAGCGCTGGAGGGATCACACATTCATAAGAGCACATATTAGTCTTAATCATCACACAACCGGATTTTGGGCCTGACTACTGCCTGTAAAATAAATCTGCCAGCAAATGTCCCAAATGTTATTCAATACGGCTCATCAGCTTGACATTCTTTTTTTCTCCACTGACCAAATATATCCACATGGGAAAAAACACAACAACAAAAGTATTCGCCATATTTCGGATGAGACTTGTCAAATTCAAGTCTATGGTTAGAGAAAAAAAAATATTGAATCCCATACAGATCACCCGTTTACCATGATTTTTACAGATACATAGCAATTTGTTAGCATAGGAAATTATTTGGTCTAATAAATAACTAAAAAAAAAAACTAAAAAAAAAAAAAATATGACATGCAGATTAAAAAGCGTCCGTTTTTTGGGGGCTAAAACTGGAAATAGGAAGATTTTTGTGTACTCAACGTAAAATCTTTTTCTCTGAGCCTTCACTGGGGAACACAGGACCATGGGTATATATGCTGCTGTTGCCAGGAGGCTGACATTAGGCAAACTAAAGAGAAAAAAAAAGTTAGCTCCTCCTCCGCAGCGTACACTTTGTCACTTACTAGGAACCAAGCCAGTTTAGTGTACAAGTAGTAGCAGAAGCTGTAGCTGCAATTATGCAAGGAATAAGAAAACTACTAATCTAAACAGGGAGGGTGCTGTGTCCCCCAATGGAGGCTCAGAGAAAAAGATTTTACGGTGAGTACACAAAAATCTTCCTTTCTCTCTCGCCTTATTGGGGGACACAGGACCATGGGACATCCCAAAGAAGTCCCTGGTGTGAACAAAACCATTAACAACTGGTAAGGTCAGACAAATAGACTGACCGTTCACTATAAAGGTAGTAAAACTGTGATGGGTCCCTCTGAGTCAGAGGTAAGCCACCACCGCCTGCAAAACCTGTCTCCCCAGGGCAACATCCGCAGAGGCCTGCATATATACTCTGTAGAACCTGGTGAACGTGTGGATGCTGGACCAGGTAGTGGCTTTGTAAAGTTGAGCCACCGACGTTTGATGGCGAACAGCTCAAAAAGCTCGCGCCGCTCGGGTGGAATCAGCCTACACTCCTCCCGGGAGAGTTGCGCCTTTGACCCTGTACACCTTTCGGATAGCTGATCTAATCCAACGGCCAATCGTAGATTTTGAGGCCGAGGTACCCATCTTGTGCCCTTCTGGGAGTACAAAGTGTGTCTGATTTACGAAACGGCGCATTCCGAGAGATATAGATCGTCAGCGCTCTGACAAGATCCAGATTATTCAGGGACCTCTCAAGTGAATGAACCGGAGCAGGGCAGAATGAAGGCAGGATGATTTCTTCATTTGGATGAAAGGGAGAAACTACCTTTGGGAGGAAGGACTGTGAGGGCCTAAGAATAACCTTATCAAGAATAACCTTATCCTTATCCTTATCCTGGTGAAAAACCAGGTAGGGGACCTGGCAGGAGTAGACTGCCACTTCTGAAACGCGCCTCACTGACGTGATAAGCCACTAAAAACGCAACCTTCCAGGAGAGTAATGAGAGCGATATTTCTTGCAGTGGTTCAAAAGGAGATTGCTGGAGGACTCCTAAAACTAGATTAAAGGTCCCATGGATCCAGGAGCTGACGATAGGGAGGAACCAGATGGGTTACACCCTGAAGAAAAGAGCATATGTGTGACCGAGATGCTAGCTGCTTCTGCAAAAAAAAAAAAAAAAAAAACGAAAGGGCAGAGACCTGTCCCTTGAGGGTACTAAGGGCTAACCCAGAATCAAGTCCCACCCGTAAAAAGGTCAGGATATTGGACAAGGAAAAGGTAAGCGGCGACTTTCCATGTTGTTCGCACCATGAAATAAATCATCTCCAGATTTTATAATAAATGTGAGCTGAGTAGGGCTTTCTAGCATTTGTCATAGTGGAAATGACGTGGGGGGGGGGGGGGGGAGACCGGCTCTGGCTAGAATAGAGGATTCAGATTCAAGAGCTACGTCGTCAAACGCAGCCGTGCGGAGTTCTGGCGGCAAATCAGCCCCTGCGAAAGAAGATCTGGGCGGTCGGGAAGCCGCCAGGGGGTATCGCCTAGTGGCTGGACGAACTCCAAGTACCAGGCCCTCCTGGGCCAATCTGGTGCTACCAATATCTCAGAGACTCCCTCCGCCTTGGCCTGCTTGATCACCTTCGGAATGAGGGAAAGCGGAGGGAATATGTAAGGGAGACGAAACTGCGACCACGGCAGGACCAGGGCGTCGGAGCCTATTTCGTGTGGGTCTGGCTATAAAAGGGGAGGACCTTGGCGTTTTGGCGAGATGCCATGAGATCCACATCCAGAGGACCCCACCTGTGACAGATCTGCTGGAACACTTCGTCGTGGAGGGACCAATCTTCTGCTGCCAGACCTTGTCTGCTTCGGAAGTCCGCCCCAGTTCTCGTGGGAAGAGAACCGCGGAGATAGCTGAGGCGTGAGTTTCTGCCCAACTAAGGATCATGGTGATCTCCTTCATCGCTGCTAAGCTGAGAGTCCCTCCTTGATGATTTATGTATGCCACTGCAGTGGCGTCAGAATGAATCCAAACAGGGAGACCTGAGAGAAGCGGAAGAAACCCTTGAAGGGCCAGAAAAAAGGCCCACAACTCTAGAATGTTAATCGGGAGGGTGTGTTCCGGGAGAGACCAGCAACTTTGAACAGTGTGTTGATGGAACACGGCTCCCCAACCTATGAGGCTGGCGTCTGTCGTGACTACTTGCCAGTGAATGGGGAGGAAGGATCTCCTTTGAGAGAGCAAAGAGTGATGGGTCCACCAGAATAGGGAGTGAATCACCCTCTGGAAATGAAGGACAGGGCGATCTAGGGACGCCAGGTTCCTGTCCCACGCAGATAGGAAGCCAGTTGAAGAGGACGAAGGTGAAACGGAGCAAACGGGACGGCTTCCATCGCCACCACTATCTTCCCCAAAATTCTCATCCGAAACCGCAGAGGTAGCCGGCGCTTGCGCCGGAGGACTGAATGCCTTGTCTCAGGGAGGTCCGTTTCTCTACTTGTAGAAACACCAGCACTCGAGAAGTGTCTAGGACCATGCCCAAAAAAATGAGACTTGAGATGGGAATAGGGACGGCTTTTGGCGGTTGACGAGCCAGCCCAACCTTGAGAGAGTGTCCAAGCAGATTTGCACACTCTCTGAGCAGGCAAGAATAACTGTCCCTTTATGAGTAGGTTGTCCAGATATGGGATGACCACAATACCTCTAGGACGAAGCACAGTCATGACAGCCGCCATGACCTTGGTAAAGACCCAAGGAGCCGTGGCTAGGCCAAAGGGGAGTTCTGTAAATTGGAAGTGCTCCTCCCCCACTGCGAACCAAAGGAATCTCTGGTGAGTTTCGCAGATTGGAATGTGCAAGTAGGCATTTTGTATATTGATGGAGACCATGATTTCTCCTGGTTCCATGGACGCAACTACAGATCTTAGGGATTCCATGCAAAAGGGGCGAGTCCACACTGCCCTGTTTAGCCTATTGAGATTTAAAATAGGGCGGCCAGAGCCGTTTTTTTTGGGAACCACGAAAAGGTTCGATTAAAATCCTGTGTAATGTTCTTCGGTGGGAACTGGTGCGATGACGCCTGTATCGCGAAGTGTCGCGATGGCCCGAGACAAGGCCTCACTTTGGGCCGCGGATTTGGGAAAGCGTGATTGCAGGAAACGTCGCGTAGGGAAAAGGGTGAACTCTATTTTGTAACCGATGGATACCAGTTCTCGCACCCAGGCGTCGTCTATGTAGGAAAGCCAGACGTCCTGAAGAGGAGTAGACGACCTCCTACGGTGAGTTGTCACGTGGGATGCATTGCATCATGCTGAGAAGGAATGGTGAGAGCGGGAATCACCCGACTTTGGCTGGCTAGGACGGGAGCGCCAGGTCGCGTTTGTCTTAGAGGGGCCGCTGAGACGATCACACAGCCTTTGCGGGTGGCTGAGAGGTAAAGTTCCGAAACGACCAAAAACGTCAGGGGAATCTCTTGCGAGGTGCGAGCTTTGGGCGCTGTTATCGGAGAGGTGCTCTTACCCAGTTACATCATCAATGTATCGAGTGTTTCGCCGAAAAGGCAAAAACCATGACAGGGTAACCCCTTTAGGGATTTCTTAGATTCATTATCTGCACTCCAGGCTTTTAGCCAGAGAATCTGACGGATCACCAGAGAATTTCTGGCAGCCATGGTAGCATAATTTGCTGAGTCTAGAGAAGCGTATATGAGGTATTTGGCGGCCATAGATATCTGGCTGGTCAGCTCAATCAACTCGGAGGGCAAACCTTCTGCACGGAGGCCTCTCCGTAAACTCTTACTCCAGACCGCAAGAGCCTTAGCAACCTAAATTACGGCAAATGAGGAGCAGAGGGAGAAACCCGCCACCTCAAAAATAGACCGAGCAAGAGCCTCAACGGTGCGGTGGGTAGGTTCTTTGAGAGAAGCACTGTCTGGAATGGAGAGCACTGTGTGCGTGGCCAGTCGGGACACGGGAGGATCGACAGCAGGGGACTCTGCCCAATCCTGCACTAGCTCCAGAGAGAACGCTTGCCGGAAAAACGTCTTTTTATGGGTGAGCTATGCTTCACCAGAATGGCGGTAAAGTCGGGATTATTAGAAAAATATCTTGGGGCTTGCTTAAGTTTTTTGAAGGAAACAGTTTTTTGAAGCCACCGCAGGTGGATCTTCCTCCACCGATAGAGTTTGGTTAACAGCCGAAACTAAAAACTGTCGACCATTTGCCGGAAAATGGACGCCTGCTCCGTGTCCAGTTCCAGGTCGGACTCCAACTCTGGAGATATATCATCATCAATCGACCCAGAATCGGACTCTGAGTCATCATGAGATGCGGCAGACTCGGATTGGCTGGTGTAGACTGGTTTAGAGAATTTCTTCTGGATCTTAGTGGGAACCCTATCCTGAGCCTGGGGAGCAGGGTCATTCTAGTTCCGCACGTGAGGTTGGAGGGCTGGTAGGTGCAGTAAGACCGAAACCAGAGACTGGGAGACTTTGGTTAGGTCAGCTACCGATTGTGAGAGGGAGGCAGCCCACTCAGGGGAGGGGGGGGGCACGACAGTCCTCATCCTCGGCGGCGGGGGGGTCCTTGGATGCCACTGCGACTGGGGAAATCGCAGTCCTGACACAGGGGGATGACTGGCCTCAGAAGAACTTCTGACTGCAGGATGTGCAAGCGAAGTAACGTACTATAGAGGGAGCTTGTGTCTTCCGCACTTTTGGATTAGACATTATGAAATTTGCTAGCTTCCCTTAACTTCTATGGAAGTTACAGGGTCTCCTAGTGCGGAGAAGGGCTACACTTCTGGAATTTTCCAGTAAGTATCTGGAGCCACGCAGCACAGAACCTCCGGAGCAAGGAGAGTTTCCCACATTCTGGCCCTGGAGAAGAAAGCTGCTGGCTGTGTCCCCCGGAGAAAAAGTAGGATTTTTGTGTACTCACCGTAAAATCTCTTTCTCTGAGTCTTCATTGGGGGACACAGGACCATGGGTTATGCTGCTGTCACTAGGAGGCTGACACTAAGTAAACATAAAAAAGTTAGCTCCTCCCTAGCAGCATACACCCCGAGCCGGAGGCGGGCTCAGATCAGTTGGTGCACAAGCAGTAGGAGGAGTACCAGAATCACCATACATAAACACAAGTTGTAACTAAAACAATGCAGCCGTGCAAACAAGAGGTCTATGAACATAAGACCACTGAAAAAATAGCAGGCAAATGCAATTGAATCAACCAAAAAACCAAGCAGGGTGGGTGCTGTGTCCCCCAATGAAGACTCAGAGAAAGAGATTTTACGGTGAGTACACAAAAATCCTACTTTCTCTATCGTTTCATTGGGGGACACAGGACCATGGGACGTCCAAAAGCAGTCCCTGGGTGGGAATACCGAAAAACCCGCAGAGGCCGACAACAACAACCTCCCTCGGCGGGCTTGCACTATAATTGAATGCTGCCACCCTATTACAGGTGCGCAACTGCTGCCTGCAAGACCTTTCTCCCAAAAATAGCATCTGCCGATGCTTGGGTGTGAACGTGGTAGAACCTAGTAAAGGTGTGCAGGCTAGACCAGGTGGCGGCCTTGCAGACCTGGTCGGCCGACGCCTGATGCCTAATCGCCCAAGAGGCGCCCACTGCGCGGGTAGAGTGCGCCTTTACCCCCCGCGGCGGAGACTTGTCCCGAATCCGGTAGGCCTCTGATATGGCGGAACGGATCCATCTGGCAATTGTGGCCTTGGATGCCGATTCACCCTTCTTGGGACCAGAAGGGAGAACAAACAGACCATCTGACTTACGGAACGGCGCGGTCCTGGAGACATAAATTCTAAGTGCACGCACTAGGTCCAGGGTGTGCAAGGACCTCTCCAAGCTGCGAGAGGGGCCAGGACAGAAGGATGGAAGGATGATTTCCTCGTTAAGATGGAACGGGGAGACCACCTTTGGGAGAAAAGCGGGATCTGGCCGGAGAACCGCTTTGTCCTGGTGAAAAATCAAAAAGGGGGAACGACAAGAGAGAGCTGCCAGCTCTGACGTCCTGCGAATAGAAGTGATGGCAACAAGAAACACCACCTTCCAAGACAGGTGAGACAGGGAAGATTCTCGCAAGGGCTCGAATGGGGAGCCCTGAAGTGACCCTAGGACTAGATTAAGGTCCCACGGTTCTAGAGGCCGACGGTACGGCGGTGCCAGGTGGGCTACTCCCTGGATGAAGGTCTTAACCTGTGAACGAGCGGCCAGTGGCTTCTGAAACAGGATTGATAACGCCGATATCTGGCCCTTTAGTGTTGCGAGCGAGAGACCCGCATCTAGGCCTGACTGCAAGAATGCCAACAGGGAAGGAAGGGAGAAGGCGAGAGGAGAAGAAATATTCTGCTCTTCACACCACCTGAAGAAAACTTTCCACGTGCGGTGGTAAATCTTTGATGAAGATGGCTTCCTGGCCCTAATCATTGTCTGAATCACTCTTGAGGAAAAACCAGCCTTAGCTAGAACCCAGGATTCAATGGCCAGGCCGTCAAATTTAGGACCTGTGAGTTCTGATGGAAGAGAGGCCCCTGCTGCAGGAGATCTGGACGGTCTGGAAGGCGCCACGGAGCGTCTGCGAGGAGCTGAGTTAGTTCCGCGAACCATGCTCGCCTGGGCCAGTCCGGAGCCACTAGGATGACCGGTATCCCTTCCGCCTTGATCTTCTTGAGGACCCTCGGAATTAGAGGGAGCGGAGGGAAGATGTACGGGAGACTGAACTGGCTCCATGACAGGGTGAGGGCGTCGACTCCTAAAGCCAAGCGGTCGCGGCACCGCGCTACAAAGTGCGGAACTTGACGGTTGAACCGGGAGGCCATTAGGTCCACGTCCGGAACTCCCCATCTGTCGCAGATCTGGTTGAAGACTTCCCGGTTGAGGGACCATTCTCCGGAGGCGAGGCCTTCCCTGCTGAGGAAGTCCGCCGCCCAATTGTCCACGCCTGGGATGTGTACCGCTGAGATCAGGGAGTGATGACACTCGGCCCAGTGCAATATCTTCTTGACTTCTCGCATCGCCCCGACACTTCTTGTGCCGCCTTGGTGATTGATGTACGCCACCGCCGTCGCATTGTCCGACTGGATCCTGACCGGGCAACCCTGTACTAGGTGCCGAAACTGCTGCAAGGCTAGCCGGATGGCTCTTATCTCCAAAATGTTGATCTGGAGACAACTCTCTCTCGGTGACCATCGGCCCTGCGCTGTGTGATGTCGAAACACTGCTCCCCAGCCCTGGAGACTGGCGTCGGTGGTCACTATCTTCCAGTGGAGCGGGAGGAAAGACCTCCCTGATGCGAGGTTGCGCTGATTGAGCCACCAACGGAGGGAGTTGCGGGTCTCCGGCGAAAGATGAAACCTGCGGTCCAGAGAAAAGGGAGATCTGTCCCACTTCTTCAGCAAGGCCAGCTGGAGTGGCCGGAGATGGAACTGTGCAAAGGGTACCGCTTCCATCGCCGCCACCATACGACCGAGGACTCGCATGCCGAACCTGATGGACACTTGGCGCTGACGCTGAAGAGCGCGGAGTCCTCGTTGTAGGGAGGAGATCTTCTCCTGTGTGAGGAAAACTCGCCCTTGGATGGTATCGAATACCATGCCTAAAAAGGTGATCCGACGGGCCGGGATCAGAGAGGACTTCTTCCGATTTATCAGCCACCCTAACCGTGAAAGGGTGTCGATCGTGACCTGAACCCCGAGACGACAGTCCTCGAAAGAAGAGCCCTTTATCAACATATCGTCCAAGTACGGGATGACCATGACACCCCTGGCATGCAGGACGGACATGGCAGCAGCCATGATCTTCGTAAAGACCCTGGGTGCGGATGCGAGGCCGAAGGGAAGAGCTGTGAACTGGAAGTGATCTTCCGCTATCGCAAAACGGAGGAACTGTTGGTGAGAGGAGGCTATCGGGACGTGAAGATAGGCGTCTTGAATATCCAGCGATGCCAGGAATTCGCCTACCTCCATGGACGCGATGACGGACCGGAGTGACTCCATTCGAAACGGCCGAGGTCTCACCGACCTGTTCAGAAGCTTTAGGTCGAGGACGGGACGGACAGAGCCGTCCTTTTTGGGGACCACGAAAAGGTTGGAATAGAACCCCTTGAAACGCTCTGCGGGAGGGACTGGTACCACGACTCCGGTTCGGAGGAGGGAGTCTATGGAGTGAAAGAACGCGCGAGCCCGCGCGGTAGACTCGGGAGGGCGAGATAGGAAAAAACGTCTCGGTGGCTTTGCCTCGAATTCTATTTTGTAGCCTGATGTGATGATCTCTCTGACCCAGGCATCGGCGGTCAGGGGGATCCACACATGCTGAAAACGAGACAGGCGCCCTCCCACAAGTCTGGCGCTGTTGCGCGCCGACCGCGAGTCACTTGGAGGAACGACGGCGGTAACCAGAAGAGGATCTCGTGGACTGGCGGGGGCGTGAACGCCAGGCGGGATTGGTCTTGAATGACGGGGTCTTCCTGTCTCTCGGAGGGGAGCGGCTTTTCCGCGGCTGGGGATTGTAGCTGAAGCTGCGAAAGGACCGGAAACGAGCGGTGGAGCGCCGATTCTGGAAGCGCTTGGGGCGCAATTGGGGGAGAGATGTACTCTTTCCTCCCGTTGCATCGGAGATCAGCTGGTCCAGCCTATCTCCGAAGAGACGCTCCCCTAGGAAGGGCAGGGAAGTTAGTGACTTCTTAGAGGCCGCATCCGCGTTCCAGGAGCGGAGCCAAAGGGCTCGACGGATGGCCACATTGTTGCTGGCGGCCTGGGTCGCGCAACTTGCAGACGCCAGGGCTGCATTGAGCAAGTACTCACCGGCGAGGGAAATCTGCGAGGCGATGGGAACCAGGTCCGGATTGGTAGGAATGGCGCGGAGACCGCCGCGTAGCGTGTCCGCCCAGGACATCAGGGCCTTCGCCACCCAAACCGAGGCGAAGGCCGGAGAGAGGGATGAGCCCGCTGCCTCGAAGGCGGAACGGGCCAACCTGTCAATAGTACGGTCCGTAGGATCTTTGAGAGACGTACCGTTAGTGAGTGGAAGGACTGTGTGAGAAGACAGGCGGGAGACTGGGGGGTCAACCACAGGGGAACCTGCCCAATCCTTTCGAAGACCCTCAGGAAAGGGATAATGCAAATCGATGGACTTACCGCTGGTAAATACCCTGTCCGGCTGTTGCCTGTGGCTGCGCAGTAACTCAGCGAATTCTGGATGTCCGCTGAATGTGTTCTGGGCCCGCTTCACCCGCTTAAAGGAGACCTGGGTGCTCTGGGAGGAGACTGGGTCCACCTGTACCTTCAAGGTCTGGTTTACTGCTTCTATCAGACTATTTACCATGTGCCGAATATCGGCCGCCTGCTCTGAGTCCTGTAGGGGTACCGCATCGGAATCATCCTCGGAGCAGTCAGAAGCCTCCCTGGAGGACTGACGGTCTGGACCTGGGGATGAAGGTGAAACCTGGGAAGAGTCTGAGGACGAGACCCGGCGGGTCCGTTTCTGAGCAGCAGAGGAGGACCCTGCAACGGGGCTCACCTGCTCCGGGGGCAATTGCGCCGGGTCTGCGGGAATCTGGGCGAGCGTCGGCAGCAGGCGTAGAGCTTGCGCGATGGTCCGAGAAGCCTCAGAGAGGGAATCTACGGACTGGGACAGGGACGCTAGCCAGTCGGGGGGGGGCGGGACGCAGGGCCCTGCAGCATATGGCGCTGTGGCGTCTGCGGTATCAGAAGCGTCGGCCGCGGAGTCCTGCGGAGGCTGCGCGTCTGTAGAACAGACGGAGCATAGTGGGGCGTCCTGACCCTGGGAAAATTTGGAGCTGCAGGAGGAGCATGCAAAAAATAGTGCAAAGGGGGCCTGCTTGGATTGGGTGGGCTTAGCCTTAGGCATGGTGCACACAGGTACTCTCCCTGGTGGCTGCTAGGAAGGAGACAGGAGAGGGTTAACTCGTCCCTAAACTCAGAGAATGCTACCTAGTGAGGAATACTCCTTAGGAGCAGAGCTTACCCAGGTCCTGCGTGCTGCCCACCAGTCCAGAAGTGGAGTCCAGGAATGAGCTGGCCAGAAAACTCAGAACGCCGGCGTGCTGCAGCCTCAGGGGACCAGAGGCAGGCTAAAATGGAGAGGGGACGCTGGAGGAGGCTGGGGGAGGAGCAGGATTCCGGCGCGAAAAGTCTGGAGGATTCACAGCCCCCACCATCTGCCAGGAGGCAGAGCAGTGGGAGGTACAGAGGGAGACGACCGGGGGCCAATAGCATGCAGCGGGGGCGTGGCTAGGACGCAGGAGCGACTAGGCCGAAGCCGGGGACTAAATTTATGGAGGGGGCCGGGGGAAAGAGCAGGGAAGTCGGATCCTACCTGCAATCGGCGGCGCCGGCTCAGCGATGGATGCGGTGCAGGCAGAGCTCCCTGGCCCTGCCTGTGAACAGCGCTGCTCGTCCAGGAAGGCTCCGGGGGAGAGCGTGCTGAAGGCAGGGTAGTAGGCATCATGATGGGGGTAGACAGCCCCCTATCAGGAGAAGGCAGCGTGACAGGGCCCCATCTATCACAAACGCTGCTGAGGTTCCATCCCTGCTGTATTCCCCTGTACGCCCTTTGGGGTGATACCTCAGGGCGAATCAGGGGTGCCCACAAAACAACCTGCCCACACGCGCACCCCCGGGAGTGGTACCACGGGGACGGGCGGGGGAGAGGGCCCCGAAGTCTCAAGCCCCTGCGACCCTGGGGAGCGGTACCCACGGGGCTGCGGAGAATGAGTGAAGCGAATACCTGCAGAGAAGAAGACGACAGGTATGAGAGCGATGAGCGGCGCCGAAAAAAAATAAATAAAAAAGCGCAAAAACATACATGGCTGAGGGGGGCCGAGACGGCCCACATCAGCCTCCTACGACACTAAGCTAAAAACTGATCTGAGCCCGCCTCCGGCTCGGGGTGTATGCTGCTAGGGAGGAGCTAACTTTTTTATGTTTACTTAGTGTCAGCCTCCTAGTGACAGCAGCATAACCCATGGTCCTGTGTCCCCCAATGAAACGATAGAGAAAAGTCGATTCTGCAAGATGGCGCTGCTGTGCACTGCCCTGTTTCGTGGCCGTATCCGCAGCCTGAGGGCGCCAAAGTGGGAAGACAGCCCGCGAAAAAAATTTCCTGTGTTCCTGCAGAGTTATGAGGAGCGGATAGAGCCCCCACTCTTGTGGGGGCGAAACTTCTCAGGCTTGCATTCCAGGCTGAGTGGAAGAGAGGAAGCAGCCCCCACCCTTGCAGGGGCATGGCTAGCATATGTGCTAGGCTGAAGCCAGGGTGGAATTTGTGGGGCTTGCATTCCAGGCTGATTGGAAGTGGCCCCCTCACTTGCGGGGGCGTGGCAACCACCCGTGCTAGGCCGAAGCCGGGGACTAAATTAGTAACGGGCCGGGGACAGTGCAACGCTGCGGTGCAGCCGTCGCTGATGCAGGGAGACCCTCTCCCCCGCCTCTCCAACGCTAATCCAGACCTGCCTGGAGAGGATGATGCTCCCAATCTGAGTCCAGAAGGTCCATGGAATGCCGCACCGACTGGGTTGGAAACCTGGAGGAAACAGACTTTGGCTCTGCTGCACCACGCTGCAGGTAGGCGGTCGGCAGACTTGAATCCAGGTCCGGGAACTGCCGAACGTCACCATTCTCGGCGCCGCTTGCCTGGAAGCGCGACAAGTGGGGAGCCTGGGCGGACGTAGATATGGGGAACTCTGGGCACCAGGGTGATGCAGAGCATGGATTGTCCGACCACCTTGGATGAGGGGAGAGAATAGACGGCGAAGCCACCCTTTGACTCTTCCCGCCGAGGGGGAGAGCAGGAGTGTGGAACACCCTGTCACCCAGATCTGCAATTGAATATAACAGAAGAGCGGTTCGTAGGCTAAAAACCGCGCCCGAACCGGGAAAAAGGAAAAAGCCTGAGAACAGGCCCATGTCCGCCTTCTAGGACACGAAGCAAAAAACTGGCTTGGTTCCTGGTCAGTCACAGGGTGTACACTGCGGAGGAGGAGCTAATTTTTAATTAGTTTGCCTAGTGTCAGCCTCCTGGCAACAGCAGCATACACCCCATGGTCCTGTGTCCCTGAATAAGGAGAGAGAGAAAACATGTTTTATCCGTTCATGTGAACTCTGAAATGCATCCATGCAGAAGGTACCATGGGGCGATCAGTGCACAATAATCTGACGGGCATTATAAGGGAAAATAAAGTCAGAACAACAGATTTTATGGTAACATTTGGGTTGCTGTTTTGACATTTATGTATTACTAGCTGTAGTACCCAGGCGTTGCCCGGGATAGTAACTGTCTCTCTCCCAGTCTCTGTCTGTGTGTTGCTGTCTGTGTCTATGTCTCTGTCTGTGTGTTGCTGTCTGTGTCTATGTCTCTGTCTGTGTGTTGCTGTCTGTGTCTATGTCTCTGTCTGTGTGTTGCTGTCTGTGTCTATGTCTCTGTCTGTAATTGTATCAGTCTGTGTCTATGTCTCTGTCTGTAATTGTATCAGTCTGTGTCTATGTCTCTGTTTGTAATTGTATCAGTCTGTGTCTATGTCTCTGTTTGTAATTGTATCAGTCTGTGTCTATGTCTCTGTTTGTAATTGTATCAGTCTGTGTCTATGTCTCTGTTTGTAATTGTATCAGTCTGTGTCTATGTCTCTGTTTGTAATTGTATCAGTCTGTGTCTATGTCTCTGTTTGTAATTGTATCAGTCTGTGTCTATGTCTCTGTTTGTAATTGTATCAGTCTGTGTCTATGTCTCTGTTTGTAATTGTATCAGTCTGTGTCTATGTCTCTGTTTGTAATTGTATCAGTCTGTGTCTATGTCTCTGTTTGTAATTGTATCAGTCTGTGTCTATGTCTCTGTTTGTAATTGTATCAGTCTGTGTCTATGTCTCTGTTTGTAATTGTATCAGTCTGTGTCTATGTCTCTGTTTGTAATTGTATCAGTCTGTGTCTATGTCTCTGTTTGTAATTGTATCAGTCTGTGTCTGCCTCTCTGCCCCAGTCTGCCTCTCTGCCCCAGTCTGCCTCTCTGCCCCAGTCTGCCTCTCTGCCCCAGTCTGCCTCTCTGCCCCAGTCTGCCTCTCTGCCCCAGTCTGCCTCTATCAGTCTCCCCACCGACATCTTATTACCTCACACATAAGCTTCTTATACTAACAGTTTATTTTGTTCCTATAGCAACCACTGACGGTTGCTATTAATAGCCAGTAGCTCCCACCTCCATTCAGTTAAATGGAGGCAGGATTTTGTTGAATAACTGTAAAGCGCGGGGTTAAATTTTCCCATCAAAACCTAGTCTGACGTTCCCTGGGTCACATGGGGCGTCTGTGCAAAATTTCGTGATTGTAAATGCGACGGTGCGGATTCCTTTAGAGAACATACACACATATATACACACATACATACGCTGAGCTTTATATATTAGATTATTTTATATTTATTTTTATTTTTTTTTTAAATCTATTGAAATCTTGTAATTTTCACACTGGACACTGGTTATTTTAGACTCCTACCTCGGTTTTTACCAGAACGTTTTCAGAAACCTTATCACACGCAGGATTACAATGACAGGTCACAGCGCTATACACAGCTGATAACATAGGATCCACCATTCACAGTAAGAAATGTCACACGTCCCCATTTGTCCCCCTGCCTCAGCACAGACCTCAGCACACCTTAATTGACATCTTGGTCTAGTGCTGCTAATATACATGTGAACAGTAACATGGCGTTCCCTGAGAACTCAGTGTTCGGGGTCCGTGCACAGACACTAATTTATCCAGTATGGAACTTTACAGTTCGGGTTCACCCATAACTATTCATGAGCTCTGTATAACTGCTAGATCTGCAGCAGAGAAAATATTGATTTTATCAATATAACAGCAAACAGCTCAGGAAGTGACACATTGCTGGAATCAGGGTCTCTGGCTCTACATTATGCTGCTCTCAGATGGGAGAACAAAAACCTGGTGACAGATTCCTTTTAAGTCATTTTTGTCATAATTAATCTTAGGTTATGCGCACACAAGTATTTAGTGAAGAAATTTCTACTTCTCGACAGGAAAAATATTTTTGATTCAGTTTTTCTTGCAGACTTTTCCCATTTTCATTAGTATGGGTGAATTTTGCAGATGTAAATCTGCACCAAATCTGCAAGGAGAAAAAAAACAAACGGATTTTTGTGTACTCACCGTAAAATCGTTTTCTCTTAGTCATCATTGGGGGACACAGGACCATGGGTGTTATGCTGCCTATCCATAGGAGGACACTAAGTAGATGCAAAAGCATAGCTCCTCCTCTGCAGTATACACCCCCTGGCCAGGCCAATCAGTCTCAGTTTTAGTACACAAGCAGTAGGAGAAAAAAAAGCAGTAAAAAACTTCTCCACAGAGGAACATGAGAAAAGAGTCAAAACCAAATAAGGTACTGAGAGAACCAAGGCCCCGCAGGGCAACAGGGTGGGTGCTGTGTCCCCCAATGATGGCTAAGAGAAAACGATTTTACGGCGAGTACACAAAAATCCGTTTTTCTCTGACGCCTCATTGGCGGACACAGGACCATGGGACGGCCTAAAGCAGTCCATGGGTGGGAAACAAAAGAAGACAACACAACCCAAGGACTAGGAACCAGTCCCAGACAGCCTGGAGCGACTACTGAGAGAGGTGCTCTACTGCCGTTTGCAGAATTTTCCTACCCAGATTTGCCTCAGTTTAAACCTGGGTATGGACTCTGTAATGCTTTGAAAAAGTATGCAGGCTAGACCAGGTCGCAGCCTTACACACCTGTTCCACTGAAGCCTGATGCAGAATGGCCCACGAAGCGCCAACTGCTCGCATGGAATGAGCCCGCAGCCCACTAGGAATGGGCTTGAGTTGCAGGCGGTAGACTTCCTGGATCGCAGAGCGAATCCAGCAAGCCAGAGTCGCCTTTGAAGCTGCCTGTCCCTTCTTAGGCCCCTCAGGAATGACGAACAAAGAGTCAGTTTTCCTAAAGGGGGCTGTCCTGGATATGTAATATCTGAGAGCTCTGACGAGGTCTAACGAATGCAGAGACCTTTCCACCCTATGAACTGGGTGTGGACAAAATGAAAGCAGAACAATGTCCTTGTTCAAATGAAACTGGGTAAGAACCTTTGGAAGGAAATCCGGAAGGGGGCGCAGAACCACCTTGTCCTGGTGAAAGATCAGGAAAGGCTCGCGGCAAGAGAGTGCTGCTAGCTCCGAAACCCGTCTGATGGACGTAATTGCCACCAGGAATGTTACCTTCCAGGACAGAAGAGCAAGGGAGGATTCCTTGAGGGGTTCCAGAACGAGGTTGAGGTCCCATGGGTCCAGCGGCCGTTTGTACGGGGGAACTAGATGGGAAACGCCCTGGAGGAAGGTCTTGACTTGCGGTTTTTGAGCCAGGCGGCATTGGTAGAAGATTGAGAGCGCTGAGACCTGCCCTTTAAGGGAACTGAGAGCCAACCCCGCTTGCAAGCCAGACTGTAGAAAGTAGAAAATTCTGGGGATGGCCAGAGGCATAGGCTGGACGTTAGTTTCTCTGCACCATGAAAGGAAGATTTTCCACGTACGGTGGTAAATGCGGGATGAAGCAGGCTTTCGGGCGCTGATCATGGTGAAAATAACCGCGGGGGAGAATCCCGCTCTTGTTAATATCCAGGTCTCAATGGCCATGCCGTCAGCTTCAAGGCTCTGGAGTTCTGATGGGAAATGGGCCCTTGGGTCAGCAAGTCTGGGATGTCTGGAAGGCGCCACGGTGCGTCTGTGAGAATTTGTACTAATTCAGCATACCAGGCGCGCCTGGGCCAGTCCGGTACTATCAGTATCACCGGGACTCCCTCTGCTTTGATCTTCCTGATCACCCGCGGCAGCAGGGGTAGAGGTGGAAATATGTAAGGCAGGCGGAAGTAGTGCCAGGAGCAGACTAGAGCATCCGCGCCGATGGACTGCGAGTCGCGTGACCTGGCTATGAACGCGGGAACCTTTGCATTCAACCTTGAGGCCATTAGGTCCACGTCTGGTGTGCCCCAGCGAGTGCAGAAGTGTAGACCATTCTCCGGCGGCCAGGCCTTGGCGCCTTAAAGTCTGCTGCCCAGTTCTCTACCCCCGGTATGTGTACCGCTGATCTCACTGATCCCATCGATTTGGCCCAGCTGAGGATCTTGTGGGCCTCAAGATAAGCCGCTTTGCTGCGGGTGCCCCCCTGCCGATTGATATAGGAACCAGCTGTCGCATTGTCCGATTGGACTCGAATCTGACGACCCGCTAGCAGAGGGCAGAACGCTCTGAGCGTGAGGAAGATTGCGCAGAGTTCAAGGGTGTTTATGGGTAGGGAAGACTCCTGGGGCGTCCAACGTCCTTGAGCAGTGTGGTGCCGGTACACTGCTCCCCAGCCTAGGAGGCTGGCATCCGTGGTCAGGACCAGCCAGTTCACTGGGAGAAAAGATCTCCCCTTCGATAGGGATGAGGACCGAAGCCACCAGCGGAGTGCGTACCTGACTGAAGGCGTCAGGTGAAGATGTCTGTCCAGGGAGAAGGGGCTCTTGTCCCAGGCCGCTAGAAGGGCTAGCTGCAGTGGGCGGAGGTGTAGTTCAGCAAAGGGTACTGCTTCCATAGCCGCCACCATCCTGCCGAGCACTTTCATGCTGAATCGAATGGAGCGAGACGGAGGACGTAGAACGCAGTGTACCGCTCGTTGAAGAGCGATCGCCTTGTCCTGAGGGAGAAGGATCAAGCCCCGACGGGTGTGTCCAGGGACATGCCCAGGAAGGTGATGGATCGTGATGGGACCGGGGATGATTTGTCCAGATTCACTAGCCACCCTAAGTGGGATAGGGTGTCCACAGTGATCTGTACACTGGTTGAGCAGTCGCGGAAGGAGGGGGCCTTGATGAGGAGGTCGTCCAAGTAAGGGAGAACGACCACTCCCCTGGCGTGAAGGACGCTCATGGCGGCCGCCATGACTTTGGTGAAGACCCTTGGTGCAGTAGCAAGGCCGAAGGGTAGAGCTACGAATTGAAAGTGGGAATCCTGAATTGCAAAGCGGAAGAACTTTTGGTGATCTGGGGCGATAGGTATGTGCAGGTACGAGTCCTTGATGTCTATGGATGCAAGGAATTCCCCTTCAACCATGGATGCAATAATGGACCTTAGGGACTCCATTCTGAATCTCTGTACGTGCACATGCTTGTTTAGGTGTTTGAGGTCCAAGATGGGTCGAACTGACCCATCCTTTTTGTGGACCACAAAGAGGTTGGAATAAAAACCCCCGAACTTCTCGTCGTCTGGGACAGGTATTATCACTCCTGCTGTTAGAACCGACTCGGGGGTTGGGTCCGAAATTCTATGTGGTAACCGGAAGACACAAGGTCTCGCACCCATTTGTCGTCTGAGGCTGCAGCCCAGATGTGTTGAAAGAGCCGCAGTCGACCTCCTACAATGAGTGTGTCTTCCGGGGCGCCGAAGGAGTCATGAGGGGGAAAAACGTCGTGGCCAAGTCTCCCACGTCCTGGACTGTTTCGGTCTAGGCTGCCATGACGAAGTAGGTTTCGGGGAGAGCGGAGAAGGTCGGTCCCTGCGTAGTCCGCGGCTGGTGGCGTGGACAGCACGGGGTGTCGACCAACCAAATGAGTTCCGAAAGGAGCGGAACGAGGACTGTGGACGTCTGGTGAAGGACGTCCTGGACTTCAGCTGGGGGAGGGAAGTACTCTTTCCTCCCGTGGCGTCAGAAATGAGCTTGTCCAGACGTTCGCCAAACAATCGGTCTGGAAAAAAGGGGAGGCCCGTGAGAGACTTCTTGGAGGCAGAGTCCACTCGCCATTGTTGGAGCCAGAGAGCTCTACGGATGGCTATGGTATTTGAGGCGGCAAACGGTGCGCAGGTAGCAGCGTCCATGGAGGCCTCCATGAGGTACTCCGCCGCAGCGGCAATTTGAGCTGTTACCTCTGTGAAGGTATGAGTGAACTGGGATTCCTCAAGCGAAGTGTTAAGGGATTCTGCCCAGACCGAGATCGCCTTTGCGACCCACACAGAGGCAAAGGAGGGCGAGAGGGAGAAACCCGCAGCCTCAAAAGCAGAGCGGGCGAGGTGCTCCACCTGTCTGTCTGTCGGGTCCTTGATGGAGGAACCATCGGGTAAATCGGGTAAAGACAGGAGCGTCTTTGTGGTAAGGCGGGAGACCGGGGGGGGGGGGGGGTGTCGACCGAGGGCGGATCGGCCCAGCCCTTAGGGGCAGGTGAGGCAAAAGGGTACCGGGACTCCATGAGTTTTCGGTTACCGAAGCGCCTGTCAGGCTTCTCCCTTTGCTTTGTGAGGATATCCTGAAACTCAGGGTGATCAGCGAAAACCTTTTGGGGTTTCCTTGCCCTCTTAAAGGAGACCGCATGGTCAGTGGTAGTGGATGGGGGATCCTCCACATGCAGAGTTTGGTTGATTGCTGCTATAAGGGAGTCTATTGCAGTTTGATCATCTGGGGAGGCTGAAACCAAGGAATCCTCCTGGTACAAACAGCATTCTCCCTCCTCCAGCTCTTCAGAAGCCGTGGAGCGTGTGGGAGAGCCTGCCCTGTGTGCTCCCGAGGGAGAGCCCGCTGGAGACACCTGGCCGTGTGCTCTTTTCCTGATCCCTGCAACCGGTGAAGCATGTGCCCGGATTACCTCAGAAGGCTCCTCCATAGGGGTATCCTCAGGCTGCGTTCCGTCCAGGGACCCAGAAGGGTGTGGAGGACGACACTGCATAGCCAGCACCAGGTTCTGTGACAGTGTTTCCATGGATTGGGACAGAAACTGTGCCCATTCCGGTGGGCTGGGAGCCCTAGGCTCTGGGCTGACGGTTGCGGCGGTGGTGGCAGGGGGGTCTTGGAGGGCTATAGGGGCACAGGACTCACAGAGAGAAGAGGTGTGTTTACGTGGTAGCTCAACGTATGCCAGGAGGGGGAGCAATGGTCAGCAGAGCTACAGTGAGCAGCACCTTACCAGAATCAGCCGATGGCTGGAGATCTTCCCACACTTTTCGGGGGGGCTTATCGCGCCCGCGGGGGGGGGGGTGTCTTAGCGCTAAAAGAGCGCGAAGAAGTAGTCAGTGTGCCCCCCCCCGCTGTGGGTAGTAAAAAACGGCGGGAAAGGAGCTTCCGATAGTTTTCCTTCCTCTCCCTCTAGTCAGCACACAGTGTGTCACTGTTGGTTATCAGCCTTTTCTGCTAGATCAAATAAACAGAGCAGATAATAAACAGGTGAGTCCCTGAGCTCTGTGATTCTCTAGCCATTCCCTCCTGAAATTATCTGTGCAGGAGTTTGCAAACAGGAGGGACTTCCCCCTCCTCCAGCCAGCAAGCTAGGGAAAATTTAACACTGTGTGTTCAGGATTCCTGGGGCTCTCTTCCTTGCATTAGCCTCATAATAAATACTGTAAATGTCCTGGGAGCCTTTCCTGCACAGCCTTTTCTCCCTTTGTCTGGGAAACCAGTCAGGGGGATCTCACCTTAAACACTGCTTCAATCCAGGCAGTGACAATAGCAGAGTCAGCTTGCTGTATCCGGTCACAACGGTGCCATATTCAACTCAGAGCCTGCAAAGAGGGGCTGAGGAATTGATGCCATATTCAACTCAGAGCCTGCAAAGAGGGGCTGAGGAATTGTGCCTCTGCCCTGGGCTTTGGAAAATCGGTGTCTATGGAACCCGTCGTCCAGCCCAGGATCCAGCGTCGCGGGAGGGGGTACGTGTAGGCAACACTTCACGTTCCCGCCCATTGATGGTAGTGGGAGATCAGTCCCAAAAGGAAACCGTCGCCCTCAAAAAATAACAAACCTTGAAAAGGAAGTGCCTCCTATAGACACTAAGCTAAAACTGAGACTGCCTGGCCCGGACAGGTGGTGTATACTGCAGAGGAGGAGCTATGCTTTTGCATCTACTTAGTGTCCTCCTATGGATAGGCAGCATAACACCCATGGTCCTGTGTCCCCCAATGAGGCGTCAGAGAAACTCAACATGTGCATAAGGCTTCAGGAATCTCATTCACTGTGCTGACATCAGGAAACTTCAGGTTTTGTGCCAAATCTGCACTGAAAAACGCAACAAATATCGCACATCTTATTGTTATGAATATTTTTAAAAAATACTTATTTAAACGAAAACTGGTCAAGTTGAAAATGGTTTATGATCTGCAGCCAGGTAAAGTGCCGGAATTGTCACATCTAATAGATGTGACAATTCTTGGCAGCTGCAGGTTGTTATTTTTAGGCTGGGGGGCCCCCCCATTAACCATGGCCCACCCTCAGCCAGAGAATACCAGCTCCCAGCTGTCTGCTTCATCATGGCTGGATATCAAAATTTGGGGGGGACCACACGCAGGGTTTTTTCTTTTAAAAGAAAAAAAAAAAAAAACAAAACAAAACCCGCTGCATGGGGGGGGGGGAATTCACACATTTTGATTCACAGCCAAGATAAGAACATGGCTAGGGAGTGCAGCTTGCAGAATTATTTACCTGCACTGGATTTCGCAATATACGACAATTTATTTATTTTAACACCACTATAGGGATGTAGACAGCGAAAGTAATTCCAACCAATCACAGACGCTATCACACAGGGTGGGGGTGCGGTATAACTGCAAGCAATCACAGAGCCGGGACGGTGGGTGGGGGAAGCAGTGGATAAGTATGAGGGTTAATGAATGGACCCGGAAGTAGTGTTACAGCCTTGCAGGAAACTTGGTAAGTATAACTGTCCTGCTCTAATGCCGATAAACCTTTGTACAAACATTTTACAGCACAATGTTCAGGTCTCCTTAGATTTATATGGGATTTGGAGCCCAGGCAGATATTTGGGTTCAAGTCCAGTCCCGATGCAGATTTTTTTATTTTATTTTTTTTTAACAAAAAAAAAAAAAAAAGTCCACCAGGACCCGCCGAACCCAAACATCTGTGGGTTCGCCCACCTCTACTCATGAATATGCTGGACTACCTTGCAGCACGCCAAGTAGTCCTCTATTGATAATCTACTGCTGATTAAACAGTGATTTTTATCAAAAATACACTAAGCAGCCGAGTAAGTGACACATTGCTGGAATCAGGATCTCTGCCCCTACCTTATGCTGCTTTCATATTAAGTGGCAAAAACCTTGTGACAGCTTCCCTTAAAAGCCATAGTACGTCAAAAATTAAAAAAAAAATAAATAAAATTCATAGCATAGAAGGATTAATAAAAATATTGTTTCTGCTACAAGTGTCCCTATAACTAATAGGCAATCAAGAAATACTGGAGAAGCTCTGAACCCCTTACATGTGATAAGACAAGAACACGACACATTGCTGGACCGCAATGATCAATGCGGAGTAACATTACAACATAAGGGAAGGTGACAGCTGATGATCAGCAAGGGAAAGTTTGGAGAGACCCGATGCAGAGGAATTACCACTGCATACCCAACACATCACAAAATTTAGAAAAATTAGGGCAAGTCTGGCACCAACCCTCTGTGGAGCTTTTCTCCAGATCCGAGCCGACGGCTCCCTCTGGCATCAGAAGTCTCTCTCCAGTGTGAGAAGCAGCAACACTCAGGGCCTCGGAGTCTGACGCTTCCTCTGCGAGAAGGGGAGGGCAGGTAAATAACTATGCCCACGTCCCAAGAAGACAGGCAAAAGAAACGGAGAGACACTAGCCGAAATCCACACTCACTGAGTCATTGCAGTTCTTCAAATTTATACCTCCAATGGCATAGATTGCCCCTTTAACTCCTTTCTTACCTAAATATACATTACTTAATATTGGAGCCTGGCTTTGACAGTCTTTTCATGCTTTTCCACCTTAAAGGGAACCAAACATCAGGATTTTGGTATATAAGGTGCAGCCAGTGCAGTACTGGCACTATCAGGCACAGGCTGTACATACCATTAGTGGGCAGCTCGGATGTTTAAGCTGTGAAATCCATGTTTATGAAGTTTGAAAATTCATCGAATTTTTGATTGAAGTTTGCACCTCTCCAGATAATATCCAGGCGAGTTATGCATATGATTAATGGTGTGTCCCCCCTCGCCGCCTGTATGCAAATTTCTCTCTTCAGTTACACGGCGTCGGAGTTGGCGCCTGCACATAGCGCTGATCTCCGGCGCCATGTTTTTGAAGCCCGCATTACACAGTTTGATGTCTTAGAGGGCGGCGCATGCGCCCTCGCTTCTTCAGATCTTGTTGTGACCGCGGGAGTGCGCGCGGTCACAACAGGACTGGAGAACAGCTGATCTTACCGATTAGCTGCAGCAGACATCTGCTACGATATCGTCTGCTGCAGCTAATCGGTAACATCAGCTGTTCTCCAGTCCTGTTGTGACACCGCGCACGCTCTCATTGTCACGAGATCTGAAGAAGCGAGGGCGCATGCGCCGCCCTCTCAGACACCAAACAGTGTAATGCGGGCTTCAAAAACATGGCGCCGGAGATCAGCGCTATGCGCAGGCGCCAACTCGGGCGCCGTGTAACTGAAGAGAGAAATTTGCATACAGCCAGAGAGGGAGAAAGAGGCGGCGGAAGGGGGGGGGGGCCGGAAACATGTGCATAACCCGCCCGGATATTATCTGGAGAGGTGCACGCGTCAATCAAAAAGTAGATGAATTTTCAAACTTAATAAACATGGATTTCACAGCCTAAACATCCGAGCTGCCCACTAATGGTATGTACAGCCAGTACTGCACTGGCTGCACCTTATATACCAAAATCCTGAGGTTTGGTTCCCTTTAAACATTCTGTTTGATAATAGTGACAGTTATTACGATTAATCCTACTTATATATAGCGAGTCTTTTCTTTTCCATTGTGACACTTCTCGCCATAGATTCCGGCTATGTGCAGGCACAATGTAGACTTTCTTATACTAGGGCTTCTCTAGAACAGCCGCTATGTGGATTGCACAAGTTACCTAGAGACTACATGTAGAGGCCAAGGGACTGGTTCACTCAATGTCTTTCATGGGTCTCAGGCAAGTATTTACAAATTACAATGAAATTAACAGGTGAATAACAGAACTTGAAACGCGTAAGGAGAAATGATTGAGAATTTGGTAAAAAGCAAGCTTAAAATACGAAAATGACAAGTTTATTGGACGTGGATGAGCTTTGTAGATAAGTTCAGAGCTGTTATCACTTACCTGAATTTTCTAGCTTTGGTTCATTACTGTCAGAATCGTCATGAGGCAATGTAGAACTAGGGGCGGCTGAAGTCTCCACTGGATGAGGAGAAAAAAAAACAACAAAGCCTTTAGAAGTGACTATTACTAAGGCTCTGTACACATTAACCATCATGGATTCAGTTTAGGATAGCGGTCAGAATGGTTTTCAATAAAGATCGGTCCTGTTGACTCCTCATGAAATTTATCGATGGCGACTTAATTATATACATTTATTTTTTTACACATTTTTCATCTTTTCCAGGGTATAGTCAGGCCCCGTAGTGTTGGCTTAGGACAGTGGTCCCTAACCTGTAGCGTGGGAGCCACATGTGGCTCGTGGGCCCAAGATGTGTGGCTCTCAGCGGTCTTAAGGCTGCTTTACACCAGACAATCTATCGTGCGATAGATCGTCGGGGTCACGGTTTTTGTGACGCACATCCGGCATCGCTGGCGATGCCGGCCTGTGTGACACCTCCTAGCGACGCAGTATCGCTCACAAATCGTGAGTTGTGTACTGGTCGCTAGGTTCCATAATATCATTTAATTTAGTTGTTCATCGTTTCCGTGGTAGCACACGCCGCTCCGTGTGCCACCCCGGGAACGATGAACAGCAGCTCACCTGCGTCACGCGGCCGCCGCCGGCTATGTGAAGGAAGGAGGTGGGCGGGATGTTTACGTCCCGCTCATCTCCGCCCCTCCGCTTCCATTGGCTGGCGGCCGTGTGACGCCGAACATCCCTCCCACTCCAGGAAGTGGACGTTCGCCGCCCACAGCGTGGTCGCACGAGAGGTAAGTACGTGTGACGGGGGGTTACCGACTTTGTGCGACACGGGCAGCGATTTGCCCGTGACGCAAAAAGGACGGGGGCGGGTACGATCGATTGTGAAATTGCACAATCAGTCGTACCGTGTAAAGCAGCCTTTACAGCTTGGTGCATAAGCACCAAGTCTAGCAAACAGCTATGAAGAGCAGTTCTACACATGGTGACTTGTGAGATACCCCTTTATCTTGGTATACTGCCTCAATGCAATTTCTGTGGATAAGGTTTGGCTGTCATTATACTGTAATGGGGGCTCTGGGTGTCACTAATGTGAGGGCGGGAAGCTCGACGTTGCTCGCGACCATCTCTCTGAGCTAGATGTGGCTCTGCTCTCACTGTCAGAAAAGTTGGGGACCTCTGGCTTAGCGCCTGGATGCGCCCTGTCCTTGTGGGGTGCACTTCTATAATTCTGTGCAGCTTGCCTAATCTAATTGTATGGGTGTCAATAATAAGTGAAGTGCATGGTGTGTTACAGCCCATCTTTGCTAATGTCACCCTATACAAGCCTTATCCGCGTGCATTATTAAGCAACCACTCATCAATGAATTGGTAGGCTGTGAGAGGTAGATTAATCAGTATTTTGCACCAGTATTCCCTCCGCCATTATCATACAGGCATTCTGCAGTGCAAGAATAATGGGTCTGGTGTTGGTAAATGCAGCTGCCTTTTTTCTGTGAGGTTTGTTGAATTTTCTATCTTTTTTGGTGGGGTGTCTGCTGGGGTCAATTACTATGGATCGCAAGAAGGGCAATCTAGAGGACATTGTTCTTACTGATCAAAATAAACACAATAAATGCAAGTGTGAACGCCGTCTAATTAAGGAGTGACAACTGCTTGTAATTAGGAATTGTGTAACTGCGTAGACAGTGGAATGGAGTAAGCAGTTCAGTGACAGTCGCTGCTGCCGTCTGCTACGTCAGCTATATCTGCACCAACAAGAAAAAACACAAGTGTAATATTTGATCATTTACTTGTGAACCCAAAAACAGAGCAGCATGTAATGTTACATGTCACAACCGCACATTACAATTTTAATTAAAATATCTAAAAAAAGATTTCCAATTAAGAAAGTGAATAGCAATTGGCTGTTACCTGAGTTTTGTTGGGGCATCTGTGGGGTCAGTGCGGCTCCAGATGCCGGACATGGTACACCCTGCACACTTTTTGCTTTTTGGAGGACAGGACGAGCTGCGAGAAGCGCTTGCTTGCTGAGTTCCATCAACTCCTTGCCAAAAAACGCTTCCTATGGTGAGAGGACAGAATAAGTTTCCTGATTTATTATTTTAAAGGCAAACAAATAAAATAACAAAATATGTAATATAACATACGAGATTCTACATGAAAGTAGAGCAGTACAAGGTCTATAACACTTGTACTTATTTTCAGACTCTGCAATCTTACACTTAAAATGCCAAAAAAAAAAAACAAAAAAAAAAAACTTCTGCTCACCTTCGAGCTAAATGACAATAGCAGAAAGTAAAAAAAAAAATGTCGTAAAACACTCTCTCATTATTCTGGCATTTGGCAAATGTAATAATTTTGGCTCTTAACTGACCTAAAACGGGAAAGGTTTATTCTGATTTCATGTCAGCTAGTGAGAAAAACATGCAGATGTGTCTTTATGGATATAAACTTCTGCTTCCAACTGTACATGAGTGTAAAGGAGCCAGATGCCTACTTTCTGAAAATATATGGGGGCCTGTTAGTCTTCGGTTTTCTGTATTATCAACCAGAATTCGAAAAAAAATGTTAACCCCTTCCCGCATTAGGAAGTGAATATGCTGGAAAGGGGACTATAAATGTGAAGGGCTCAGGAGCGATGCTTCTTCCACAAGCAGCTGATGTCGGCCGTATTTCATAGCCGGCATCTGTCTCCAATGGTTGACAACCATTTAGATGCCACTGTCAATTGGCACTCAATAGTTTCACTGCCATGCAATGGTTTACAATGGCAGCCAAGGGCCTGCTATAGGCTTGTGTTTCGGTCATATCAGTACACAGTATAGTGCCACACTAGACATCTAACAAGTTCTCATATGTCTGTCGACAGAAAAGTAAAAAACAAAAAAGCTCAGAGAGGTTGTTGTGGAAAAATCTAAAATTTCCTGATCCTTTCTAGGGGTAATTAATGAAGTTTAGGAATTACATTATGAGTAACTGATACTCAGAAGAATAATCTACACTATGGACGACCCATAAGTATACCGTGATTCACCTGCAGATATGCTGGGAACATATCCTCAAGTTTGCTCTTTTTTCTGCTCCTTCGTTTCTTCTTCTCTTCGGTCTCCGTTGGCCCTGGCTCTGGGCCACCTTCTGCAGGTGCCTCCGGAGGGGCTGTGAATAATAAAGTGTAAGGTTAGTCCTATACTCCATGGATACAATTTAGGGATCTGGGGAAGGTGCGCTTGAGTCATTTATTAACTATGCTAGTATAATGGAGGATGCAGAACAGGGAAAGGTTTGAGTACACACAAGCCTGAAGGAACTCACGATCATCTGGGTGAATATCTTGGTTCGGGTTTTCCCGAAAGACCTCCAAAAATGCCGCATGGCCTTTCCTTGATCGGGTGTGCGTTTTTCTCTGTCTGATCATGAATCCACCAATTCCTAAACAATAATTATATTACATACGTGACCCACTAATGCAACTAAAAACACTAAACAAAATGTAGGTATTTTTCAAGCACAAACCATTTGTTTCCTACCTGGCCTATATGGTTTTCTTTTCTTCTTCTTTACATCATCCGAATCTTCAACCCCTTTTATTACCTCCATTTCTCCTCCAGCTTCACGCTCAGGGGTGCCAGGGGGTTCTAACTTAATCTCACACTCCATAGGCTCATTATTCCCACCTAATTAAAAAAATAAATAAATGCCGTACGAGAATGATGAGAATGGGCACATTCATAAGAGCAAATATGGACATGGAGAAGGAATGTGCAGGCCCCGCGTTCCGGCCAACAGGGCTCACCGTCTGCTCTCTGTTCATCGCACTCCGCTTCCCCTTCCTTCCTGTCATCACATGCACCATGCTCCGAACCATCCAAGTAAATCTCTCCGCCAGTACTCAGTCGGGAACGCCTTGGTTTCTTTTTCTGGAGAGGTGATAACGTGAGGCTACGCAGCAACGCCATTCCCGCCTCCGTCAACCAAACTCCCTCAAAACGGAAATACTGAGGCTCTGAAAACACAAAGACAATCGTAAGCCGTTATCTCAAAAAGAGAGGTGTCCTTTACGAAGAAAGTATTGTGCTAAGAGGCAGGCAAAAAGAAGAAGATTACAACTAACTCACCAGGTTCTTTCACCTTAACTGGACTTGGTGGAAGGATTATTGGAACTAGTGGAATATAGGTACGGGGAAAAAAGTGGATTTAATGCGGATCAGCAGGTAACAATAATAAAGGACACTAAAACTAAGCGCACATGTGTACATACCAATTGGTTTTATAATGAATGGTTGACAGGATGTACAATGAAAGCCTTCATCAGCTGCATCTTCTACCTCCTCTTCAGTGAACAGATTCTCACAAACCGCATGCAACCACCTGATTATCACAGGAAGGAAAATGGCTTAGTGTGCGATATACATGGGTGCACAAAGACGCAAGATCACAGCCCACCAGTCATGCTTTACCTTTCACAATTTTGACATTGTATCAAAAGATCCCCCTCCATGTAGTTTAGGTGGCAAACAGGGCAGCAGACCAAGCTGGCACACGGTGCACAGTGGGTATAATTGTTCTGCCACTCCGAGTGGAATCCGGGACTGATGGAGCCGCACTGCATGCAGCAGACGCACCTGCAAGAGGAACAGGTTACTGACTGATGGAGACGCACTGCATGTAGCAGACCTGCAAGAGGAACAGGTTACTGACTGATGGAGCCGCACTGCAGGCAGCACACATAAAAGAAGAATGGATTACTGACTGATGGAGACGCACTGCAGGTAGCACACATAAAAGAAGAATGGGTTACTGACTGATGGAGACGCACTGCAGGCAGCACACATAAAAGAAGAATGGATTACTGACTGATGGAGACGCACTGCAGGTAGCACACATAAAAGAAGAATGGGTTACTGACTGATGGAGACGCACTGCAGGCAGCACACATAAAAGAAGAATGGGTTACTGACTGATGGAGCCGCACTGCAGGGAGCACACATGCAAGAAGCATGGGTTACCGAGGAGGTTCACAGCGCAAATTACAGATATGGAAAACTGTCCAATAAGTCAAGATTACCAGGAGCAGAGGGGACGGTGACAAGGGGGACTCAAATCAGAATAGCGCCACATGAAATCTTTCACACTAACCCCTTCACCACCAGCAATTTCCTGTTTTTTCCTGCCCTTTTTCCCCAGAAACATAGTGTTTATATTTTTCCATCAACATAGCCTTCGGAGGGCTTGTTTTTTTTTTCATTACCATATGGTTTACTGAAAAGTGGACAACAAAAATCCAAGTGCGGTGAAATTGCAAAAAAAAAAATAAAAAAAATGCAATTCTATGATTGTTTTTTTTTTTTTATTTATTTATTTTTATTTACCACGTGCATTATATGGTAAAATTGACCTGCCATTATAATTCCCTAGGTCAGCGAGTGTATGTAGATATCAAACAGTTTTATGTACCTTTAGGTAGTGAAAAAAAAGTCATAAGTTTAACCAAAAAAACCCCTCCAAAAAAAACCAAAAAACGTAGGTTTTGGTGTCTTTTTCCAAGACCCGTAACGTTTTTTATTTTTTAGGAGCTGGGGCTCAGTGATGGCTTATTTTTTGCACCCTGAGCTGACATTTTTACAGGTACCATTTTTAGTAGATGTGAAGTTTTGATCACCACTTATTGTTATGTTGCTGATTGTTTTTGGTGGTCAAAATTCCGTAATTTTGGTATTTTTAAATTTTTTTTATCTCGTTATGCCGTTTTACATTTTGATACCCTGTTTCCCCGAAAATAAGCACTGTCTTATATTTTTTTTTGCCCTGAAAGAAGGGAATTTTGTTTACTTACCGTAAATTCCTTTTCATCTAGCTCCAATTGGGAGACCCAGACAATTGGGTGTATAGCTACTGCCTCCGGAGGCCGCACAAAGTACTACACTTAAAAGTGTAAGGCCCCTCCCCTTCTGGCTATACACCCCCCCGTGGGAGCACGGGTCCCTCAGTTTTAGTGCAAAAGCAAGAAGGAGGAAAGCCAATAACTGTTTCAAAAACAAATTCAATCCGATAAACAATATCGGAGAACGTAACTTATCAACATGAACAACATGTGCACCCGAAAAACAAATACCCTAAGAAAAAACAGGGCGGGTGCTGGGTCTCCCAATTGGAGCTAGAAGAAAAGGAATTTACGGTAAGTAAACAAAATTCCCTTCTTTTTCGCTCCTAATTGGGAGACCCAGACAATTGGGACGTCCAAAAGCAGTCCCTGGGTGGGTAAAAGAATACCTCGTGATCTGGCTGTCAGGCAGCCCTTTCTTACAGGTGGGCCACCGCCGCCTGCAGGACTTGTCTACCTAGGCTGGCATCCGCCGAAGCGTAGGTATGCACCTGATAATGCTTGGTAAAAGTGTGCAGACTCGACCAGGTAGCCGCCTGGCACACCTGCTGAGCCGTAGCCTGATGCCGTAATGCCCAGGACGCACCCACGGCTCTGGTAGAATGGGCCTTCAGTCCAGAAGGAGTCGGAAGCCCAGCAGAACGGTAGGCGTGAAGAATTTGTTCCTTGATCCACCGCGCAAGGGTGGATTTGGAAGCTTGCGACCCTTTATGCTGACCAGCGACCAGGATAAAGAGTGCATCCGAACGGCGCAGAGGCGCCGTGCGGGAAATGTAGATCCTGAGTGCTCTCACCAGGTCCAACAGAGGCAAACCCTTTTCAAATTGGTGAACTGGATGCGGACACAAAGATGGTAAAGTGATATCCTGACTGAGATGAAAGGAAGATACCACCTTGGGAAGAAACTCTGGAATTGGACGCAGTACTACCTTGTCTTGGTGAAACACCAGGAAGGGAGATTTGCAAGATAACGCCGCCAGCTCTGACACTCTCCGAAGAGACGTGACCGCCACCAGAAAAGCCACTTTCTGTGAAAGCCGAGAAAAGGAAATCTCCTTCATAGGCTCGAAAGGCGGCTTCTGGAGAGCAATTAGAACCTTGTTCAGATCCCAGGGTTCCAATGGCCGCTTGTAAGGGGGAACGATATGACAAACCCCTTGCAGGAACGTGCGTACCTTAGGAAGTCGCGCCAGGCGCTTCTGAAAGAATACGGATAGCGCAGAGACTTGTCCTTTAAGGGAGCTAAGCGACAAACCTTTTTCCAACCCAGACTGCAGGAAGGAAAGAAAAATAGGCAATGCAAATGGCCAGGGAGAAACTCCCTGAGCAGAGCACCAAGATAAGAATATCTTCCACGTTCTGTGGTAGATCTTGGCGGAGGATGGTTTCCTAGCCTGTCTCATGGTGGCCACAACATCATGAGATAAACCTGAGGTCCCTAGGATCCAGGACTCAATGGCCACACAGTCAGGTTCAGGGCCGCAGAATTCAGATGGAAAAACGGCCCTTGAGACAGCAAGTCTGGACGGCCTGGTAGCGCCCACGGTTGTCCTACCGTGAGATGCCACAGATCCGGGTACCACGACCTCCTTGGCCAGTCTGGAGCGACGAGAATGGCGCAACGGCAGTCGGACCTGATTTTGCGGAGCACTCTGGGCAACAATGCCAGAGGTGGGAACACATAAGGTAGTCGGAACTGCGACCAATCCTGAACTAAGGCGTCTGCCGCCAGAGCTCGGTGATCGTGAGACCGTGCCATGAAAACCGGGACCTTGTTGTTGTGCCGTGACGCCATCAGGTCGACGTCCGGCATCCCCCAGCGGCGACAGATCTCCTGAAACACGTCCGGGTGAAGGGACCATTCCCCTGCGTCCATGCCCTGGCGACTGAGAAAGTCTGCTTCCCAGTTTTCCACGCCTGGGATGTGAACTGCGGATATGGTGGATGCTGTGTTTTCCACCCACGTCAGAATCCGCCGGACTTCTTGAAAGGCTTGCCGACTGCGTGTTCCCCCTTGGTGGTTGATGTACGCCACCGCTGTGGAATTGTCCGACTGAATCCGGATCTGCTTGCCCTCCAGCCACTGTTGGAAGGCTCGCAGAGCCAGATAGACTGCTCTGATTTCCAGAACATTGATCTGAAGGGTGGACTCTCTCTGAGTCCACGTACCCTGAGCCCTGTGGTGAAGAAACACTGCTCCCCACCCTGATAGGCTCGCATCTGTCGTGACCACCGCCCAGGATGGGGGTAGGAACGACTTTCCTTTTGACAATGAGGTGGGAAGAAGCCACCATCGGAGAGAGTCCTTGGCTGCCTGAGAGAGGGAGACATCCCTGTCGAGGGACGTCGACTTCCCGTCCCATTGGCGGAGAATGTCCCATTGTAGAGGGCGCAGATGAAACTGCGCGAAAGGGACTGCTTCCATTGCTGCCACCATCTTCCCTAGGAAATGCATGAGGCGCCTCAAGGAGTGGGACTGGTTCTGCAGGAGAGATTGCACCCCTATCTGTAGCGAGCACTGTTTGTCCAGTGGAAGCTTCACTATCGCTGAGAGAGTATGAAACTCCATGCCAAGATATGTTAGTGATTGGGTCGGGGTTAGATTTGACTTTGAAAAGTTGATAATCCACCCGAAACACTGGAGAGTCTTCAGTGCCACGTCCAGACTGTGTTGGCATGCCTCTTGAGAGGGTGCCTTCATAAGTAGATCGTCCAAATACGGGATCACGGAGTGACCCTGCGAGTGCAGAACAGCTACTACTGCTGCCATGACCTTGGTGAAGACCCGAGGGGCTGTTGCCAGCCCGAAAGGTAACGCTACGAACTGCAGGTGTTCGCTTTCTATAACGAAGCGTAGAAAACGCTGATGCTCTAGCGCAATCGGCACGTGAAGATAAGCATCTTTGATGTCTATTGATGCTAAGAAATCTCCTTGAGACATTGAGGCTATGACGGAGCGTAGAGATTCCATCCGGAACCTCCTGGTTTTTACGTGTTTGTTGAGCAACTTTAGATCCAGGACGGGCCGAAAGGACCCGTCCTTCTTTGGCACCACAAACAGATTGGAGTAAAAACCGTGACCTTGTTCCTGAAGAGGAACGGAAGTCACCACTCCTTCCGCCTCTAGAGCGGCCACCGCCTGCAGCAGAGCATCGGCTCGGTCGGGCGGTGGGGAAGTTCTGAAGAAACGAGTTGGAGGACGAGAGCTGAACTCTATCCTGTACCCGTGAGACAGAATGTCCCTCACCCAACGGTCTTTGACCTGTGACAGCCAAATGTCGCCAAAGCGGGAGAGCCTGCCACCGACCGAGGATGCGGAGAGAGGAGGCTGAAAGTCATGAGGAAGCCGTCTTGGTAACGGTTCTTCCTGCTGTCTTTTTTGGGCGTGACTGAGTCCGCCAAGAATCTGAGCCTCTCTGATCCTTTTGAGTCCTTTTGGACGAGGAGAATTGGGACCTGCCTGAGCCTCGAAAGGACCGAAAACCAGACTGACCCCTCCTTTGTTGGGGCTTGTTTTGTCTGTGTTGAGGTAAGGATGAGTCCTTACTCTTGGAGTGTTTAATGATTTCATCCAAACGCTCCCCAAACAATCGGTCACGAGAAAAAGGCAAACTGGTCAAGCACTTCTTGGAAGCAGAATCTGCCTTCCATTCTCTCAACCACAGGGCTCTGCGCAAAACCACGGAGTTGGCTGACGCCACCGCCGTACGGCTCGTAGAGTCCAGGACAGCATTAATCGCGTAAGACGCGAATGCAGACATTTGAGAGGTCAATAGTGCCACCTGCGGGGCAGATGTACGTGTGACCGAGTCGACTTGTATAAGCCCAGCTGAAATGGCTTGGAGTGCCCATACGGCTGCAAAAGCTGGCGCCAACGACGCTCCAATAGCTTCATAGATGGATTTCAGCCAGAGCTCCATCTGCCTGTCAGTGGCATCTTTAAGTGCCGCTCCATCTTCTACTGCAACTAAAGATCTAGCTGCAAGCCTGGAGATTGGAGGGTCACCTTGGGACACTGGGTCCAACCCTTGACCACGTCAGGGGGAAAAGGATAGCGTGTATCTTTAAGCCGTTTAGAAAACCGCTTCTCAGGATAAGCGTGGTGTTTCTGGATTGCATCTCTAAAGTCAGAGTGGTCCAGAAAAGTGCTTAATTTACGCTTGGGATATCTGAAATGGAATTTCTCCTGCTGTGAAGCTGCCTCCTCCGCAGGAGGAGCTGGCGGGGAAATATCTAACATCCTATTGATGGACGCTATAAGATCATTCACTATGGCGTCACCATCCGGTGTATCCAGATTGAGAGCGGTCCCAGGATCAGAATCTTGATCAGTTACATCCGCCTCATCACCCATAGATTCGTCCCGCTGGGATCCTGACCAGTGAGACGAAGTTGAGGGCCCCTCATAACGAGCCCGCTTAGGTTGTCTGGGACTGTTGTCAGAATCGTCACCCTGGGGTGCATGTGACACCCCCGGAGCTTGGAAGTGTTCCAGCTGAGGGGGACCAGGGAGCAATGATGCCACAGTGTCCATGGTCTGAGTTACTGGTCTAGACTGCAATGTTTCAAGAATCTTTGACATGGTCATAGACAATCTGTCAGCAAAAGCTGCAAACTCCGTTCCTGTCACCTGGACAGCATTCACAGGTGGTACACTCTGGGTCACGTCCAGCAGAGGCCCCGGCTGTGCAAGTTGCACAGGGGCCGAGCACTTCACACAATGGGGGTCAGTGGAACCTGCCGGTAGAGCAGCCCCACATGCAGTACAGGCAGCATATAATGTCTGTGCCTTGGCACCCTTGCGTTTTGCGGACGACATGCTGTTGCCTCCTTGTAATCTAGGAGGGTATATAGCCGAGAATCACCAGCGACCGTACAGTACAAAGTATTTGCAAACACAAAATACTCAGTATACAAACGGCACAAGTGGGGGTGAGCCCTTGAGGGCTGCTTACCGCCCGCTGAACAGCGGGTATGAGGCCGTAGAATCCCGTGTCTGGGTCTCCCCGTCTCCCCTCTGCAGCTCAGCGTGCAGGCAGGAATGGCTGCCGGCGTTCTGTGAAGAGGGGCGGACCGTGGGCGTGCCACAAACAAAGTGCGGGAAACTGCGTCCCACTGTGCCTGGTGTGAGGGCTGGAGTATGTAAAAAAGACTCCAGCCCTCAGCGCTGATGGTCTGTACAGCGTCCCGCCCTCCTCCTGACTGGCAGGTGCGGAGGCGGGAACGAACGAACTAGGCCGCAAAAGCCGGGGACTGTAGTAATAAGCGCGGCCGTGATATATGCACGGCCAGCGCGGAAGTCCCCGGCGCACCACAAGTCCCAGCCGCGTCGCAGTCCCAGCGGCCGGTGCGACCGTTCTCCCTGAGTCTACCCACTCAGCTGAAGTGAGGAAATGGCACAAGCGCAGCAGCGCTGTTGTCCCCGGCGCACTAACACACCCAGCAATGCTGCGGTGTGCGCGCGTATGCACGGGGACACAGAGTACCTTGACGGAGCAGGGCCATGTCCCTGACGATACTCAGCTCCATATCCAGCGGCTTCTCCAGGGGCTGCGGATGGAGCACGGTCTCAGTGCCTGGAGACCGGTAAAATCCCACTTCGCCCAGAGCCCTAATGGGGATGGGGAAGGAATCAGCATGTGGGCTCCAGCCTCCGTACCCGCAATGGGTACCTCAACCTTAACAAGCACCACCGACAGAAAGTGGGGTGAGAAGGGAGCATGCTGGGGGCCCCGTATGGGCCCTCTTTTCTTCCATCCGACATAGTCAGCAGCTGCTGCTGACTAAATAGTGGAGCTATGCGTGCGTGTCTGACCTCCTTCGCACAAAGCAAAAACTGAGGGACCCGTGCTCCCACGGGGGGGTGTATAGCCAGAAGGGGAGGGGCCTTACACTTTTAAGTGTAGTACTTTGTGCGGCCTCCGGAGGCAGTAGCTATACACCCAATTGTCTGGGTCTCCCAATTAGGAGCGAAAAAGAAAAAGCACTAGGTCTTATTCTCGAGTAGACATGTTTGGGGGTAAGTTTACCCCCCCACAAAAAGCAGACCCCCTCCCCCTTCCCAGGATCGTCATACTTACCAGCCCTGGGCGTCTGGATGGCTCCCAGATCCATCTGTGATCTCCCAGCAGGTGTGCTGAACGCCTCCCCTGCGTCTGGCTGACACTCTCATAGATCACATCACACTCAGACACATCACATTCCACATAATTTCTCCCTGTGATCTCCCCAGCAGCTGTGCTCCGTGCGTCTGGCCTACACACACACACACACACACACACACACACACACACGCACACGCACACGCACACGCGCACACACACACACACACACACACACACACACACACACACACACACACACACCTCCCTGTGCTTTCCGGTGAACGCTCCCAGCAGCTGTGCTGCACACCGTCCTCCTCTGCCTCCTGCCGACACTCGCACATCCGATCGCATACACTCACACGATATCGCACATACCAGTACAATCACGCGCACACGCTCACAACATCTGGCGAAATCACATGCTTCCGGCCATGTGATCCTCCGGCAGGTCTTCGAAGGTCACTGCAGTGCACAGCATCGCCGCCGAGAAGCAAGCAATATTGCTTTAGTGTGTATTATATATCTATATCCGCAGGACCTTGATGCACTCACCTGCAGTGTCTTCAACTTTTTTTTACCGCTGCATGACACTTCATTATTGACCACGGCTAGGTCTTATTTTCAGGGGATGTCTTATATTTAAGCATCCCTGAAAACTCCTGCTAGGTCTTATTATCGGGGAAGGTCTTATTTTTGGGGAAACACGGTAGATTCAACATTTTTGAATGCAGCAATATCAAATGTGTATTTTTTTATGTTTTTATTTTTAATATTGCAAACAGGATTTGAACATTTTTTTTCTTCATGTTTCACTTATTTCTACTAGTCCCCTTAGGGCACTTGATGCTGCGACCGTCCGATCGCCTGTACAGTACACAGCAGGGTATCAGCGTTGCTCTGTACAGCAGAAATCATGACTTCTAATGAACGCCAGCGCGCAGCCGGCATTCACTAGAAGTTTGTCATGACAGTGGCCGGGGTGACCAGATAACCCCTGACTTAGATGACAACAAATCAGTGCCCCATGAACACAACACGTGGCCCTCTATGTGTGCGTGGAATGATGCGCATCCCGTCGGCGCACGTTACAACCTGCTATCAGAGATTGACAGCGGATTTAACCGGTTAACAGCCGGTTTAACCGATCCACCCGCGGCTGTTAGAGGCACATGACGGTTGATCAGAGAAAGATACGGGCTGGTCTTATGAGCCCACATAAAAGCAACAGGAGACACGTCCTATCACTTAAATTTACAAGGTTTGAAGGGGTTAAACTCTAAGATGGGTTATCTGTGTGAGATTATTAGGCTGCCTCATATTGGACCCTTGTATTGGGTAGATCACAGTGATGGGGGAGCTGCACTGTAGGGGAAACAGGTGAAAAAAAGCATGGTCTCACAGTCAGAATTATGTGAACATTTGATAGTGTCCGTTCCTCCACTGCTCTGCACGGAACCTGAACTACCCCATCCAGAAGAAAGTCTGGTTTTTAGAACGTGGCATACAAGGAATAGGACTCACAATGCTATTTATCAGAAGACAACAAATTTCATAGGAGGCAACTAACCTACTGGTATATTGTAGAAACGCCACTAAAACAAGGAGGAAAAACTTGATGTAAGCAAGCAGAGCCATTTTTGTATGTGTCACAATGGAGTATTACTGGATTACACTTTTTAAAAGAAGGTTATTTCTTGGTAGATTTCTGCAATGTTATCCGAGAGCTGCATGATGTAGGGGCCGAGACCCCGATTCCAGTAAGGTGTCACTTACTGAGCGGTTTCAATATAAAATAATTGTTTTAACTGGCTGAGGATTATCACTACAGGACTATTTGTTATGCCATGTAGTCCTCCTGCTCTGTGTATCACCTCCCCACCACTAACAGGTTGTTTTTGTTTTTGCCAATATACACTGTACACAGAAAGCTGCCAATCAGTGGTGTGAGCGGGGTTATATAAGGCTCTGCACTCCAACCACAAAGAATACTAGTAAGTGACATCGCTTGAATCGGTGTCTTAGCCACTACATCATGCTGCCCTCAGATTACATAGCAAAAACTGGCGCCAGATTCGTTTTCAAGAGGAACGGTCACCATTCTGGATAGGTCAGAACTTTGCTGTGCTGTTAGGCTGCTTTCACACTACGTTTTTCTAACATGCGTCCTGAACGTTTTTGTTAACACAAAAACGGATCCAGTGCAAATGCATTTTCATTTCAATGCATTTGCAATGGACTCGCGTCAACATGCGTTCACCTGCGTTTGCGTGAGTGTGTGAGGATCCAGCGACTTGCAGTTTAACATTTTTCAAAAACGCTACTTGTAGCATTTTTGAGCTGCGTCCAAATACTGCAAATTGCTGGATCCTGACTATACTGCACGCAAACGCATGTGAACGCTGGCATGCTGATAGGCAGGATCCTGCTTGCTCTACTGAGCATGCACAGAAACCAGCCTCGTGTGATCAGTCCCTCTCTCCCCCGCCTGAGAGCTGCAGACACTCGTAACAAAGGTGAATATCGGGTAACCAAGCAAAGTGCTTCTCTTAGTTACTCGATGTTTACGTTGGTTATGTGTGCAGGGAGCCCGGCTCCTAGCAGCTGCCGATGCTCGTAACCGAGGTAAATATCGGGTATCCAAGCAAGTTACCCGATGTTTACCTTGGTTACGAGCCTCCGCAGCTGTCAGATGCCGGCTCCCAGTCTATCACGTTCAGTTCCACTGACTCCCGATCACATGACTCCAATGCCCGCCCATAAACTTAAAGTGACAGGATCCTGCAAAATAACACATGCGTTTTTTTGCTGTAAAAGCAGGATCCGCTTTTACAGCAAAAAAAAGTTCATGACGCATGTTAAAAAAACGTAGTGTGAAAGCAGCCTTAAAACACTCCGTTTTACTAGAAATGTATCAATATATTGACTGAGTGTTACAATTTTCTCTGCAAAGACACACAGATTAGCACAGGCTGGACTTTTAACTTTCATTGCTGAAGTGTGTAGAATCAAAAACAAAATTGGAAAGGACGATGGACAAAATAAAAAAACAACTAGTATTACATTATTTAAGAGATTAATATTGTTAATATTGAAGGCATTACTCACCATTTGCATTTCCAACCGCCCTTGGGTACGGTGTGTAGAGGAGGGTCGAGGCAGTATGTGTGGTAACTGATGTCGCAGTCGTCACAGAGCAGCAGGCGGGACGGGTCCGTGGCCTTCCCACACACTTCACAGACTATGCACTCCACACATCGCCAGCCTTTTAGTAACATCACCTTGGTAATCTGGATATATAGGCACGTTGGGGGGAGAAGGAAAAAAGGAAAAAAAGAAAAAAAAAAAAAAAAAAGTTTGGTGATTACAACATGGACCGATTATATAGTTTTATGTGAACTGCAGGTTGAGGGAAATAAAAAAATAAAGAATTATGGTTTTTTTTTTTACAGGTAGGGAATAAGACCACATACCTTGCTGTTTACACAATAGGGGTGATAGCACTGTGAGCACTGGGAACATGCCAGAAGATGCCCCTCCGACCCACGACCAAAGCTGCCACAAACAACACACATATCCTAAAAGACAAGAAATAAAGAGTCATTCACATCGAAAGATGCTGAAAAAGGGACAAATGACCCCGGAGGCGGCAGCCCCTTACCTGCATGAGCACAAACTTGTCCGTGTTGGAGAAGAGCACCACTGTGTTTTGCATGGTGTCATCCTCCTCTTCCTCCTCCTCTTTACCCGGCGAGCATTCAATATCTAGCATCTGACAATACAGAGGTGACATTAAATTAAAGTGCCACAAAACAATAAAAAGCAATAAAAAGAGACTATTTGTTGACACTTTCTACATATCCCGGTGATTGTGATTTTTTTTTTACCACTTTCTGCAAGTTGTTAGTTTAGGGCGATATGTTTTGCATTTCTGAAAAAAATATCTATTTGTTGAAATTTGAAAAAAAAAAAAAAAAAAAAAAAAAAAAAAGGAATTTCCAAACTCAAAGTCGCACCCAACATTCACCACCCGTACTTGACGCCATCATTTTTCAAATCTCCTTTGAGTTTTAAGGATGTTAGAAATAAAAACATTTACTAACAGTTCTTCATATTTTCAAGGAAATTTACAAAAAAATTTTTTTTTTTTTTTTTTTTTTTTTTTTTAAGGAGTGATTCACTTTTTAAGAGACTTTGAGGAGCCTATACATTGTAAAAGCCAAAAGACTTAACATTATTAAAAACTGAACCCCTCCAAATATTCAAGTCTACATTAAAAATGTGTGATAATTATTCAGGTGATTTCCAGGAATTAAAGCAAAAAGGGGGTTGGGGGAGGGAAGTGGACGCAACCGAAAACTTTCATATATTCCTCTAAGGCGAAGGACACATGGGCATTACTGTGAGTGCATCGCATGACACTAGGCTCCCGTTCTGCTGCGAGTGTAAGCACTAAGCAGAGTGTCAATCCACTGTGTTGCGATCAGATCACATCTGCGGAGGAGAGGGAGGGATTCATCTCTTAATCTCCTCCATTGTCAGCTGATGCGCACTGCACTCTGGTGTCATGCGAGTGCAATGAGAGGTTTCTCTCGCACACAGACTTTTATGGGTGAAAATGAAAACGAATGGGATTCTACCTGCAGCAAGCTGCGCTTGTTTTCTCGATAAGGGCTGAGGAAAAAATAAATAAGTAAAAACAAAAAACTAAAAATAAAATAAAAATAAAAAAAATCGCTCATGGGAGCGACCTCAGTATCATGGGTAAGTGTGGGATGTGATTTATTTTATCACGTTACACTTGCTCCGCCTAAATGGTTAAATTATAGGGATGATCGAATACATTGATTATTCGGCTTCGCGAATACTTTCCGAATACCTCACCGCTATTCGAGTATTCGTGAATATTCGATGTGCAATGTAAGTCTATGGGAAACCCGAATAACAACTATTCGGAACTAGTCGGGCTTCCCATAGATTTACATTGCGCATCGAATAGTCGAATAGCGGCGAAATATTCGTAAAACATTCGCAAAGCCGAAGTATTTGATCATCCCTATTAACTAAACCCCAAATTATTCATTTTCACAAGGGGTAACATGAGGCAGTGGACATGCTCTGGGGTCCGGCCGCTGCAGTTTCTCTCTTTATTCTCTCTGTGGAGAACAGCTCTGCAGCAAAGGGGGGGGGGGGGGGTTGAAAGAAGGAGAAGAGGAAAAAAAAAAACAAAAACAACCACGCAGAGCGGGCATGAGACTTCTAGAAATCTCATCCACTGTGCTTGTACTGTACAATGCAGCATTTTGACAGCAGCAAAAACACAGTATCCAAAACGCTGTCAATCCTGATCGTAAGCACGGACCCTTTCGAGTTTCTCCTGAACGTGGCAGTACCCAAATGTGGGCAGAAATTACTGTGTGGGCATATAGCCCAGAAAGATCGCCATTTGGCCACAGGAGACCAGATTTGGATGCATAATTAGACGTGATTTAGTGTAATCTATGTTGTAACAATTTCAGGTATACTTGAAAATGTTAGTTTTGCCATGAAAACAGTAGAAGAGATGCTCAACCCTCTGACCCCAGCAGTGGATACCGGGGCTTGTCTATCCCATAAGATTCTTATTTTACACAAGCTTCATTATGTATAAAGACATTTTTTTCAAATCTCACCGGCAAAGTCTCAATGGAAGAGGTTGTAGACTTTAATCTCGATCTGCCTCTACCCCTGCTACCGACTCCACTACCTCCTCGGGGTCGCCGTCTTCCAGGAAAGCTGCTGCTCCGACCCTATAAATATGATACAGTATTAAAATTTAAATCTGCAAAATCACTCACTGTCACGCCACACTTTTTTCCGCATAGCCATAGGTTATAGTTCTCTATCAGAAAACTCAATTTAGCCGATTCATTAAAGGGAACCTGTCAGGTGCAATATGCACATAGGACCACAAGCAGTTCTGGGTGTATATTGCTAATCCCTGCCTAACCGTCCCTGTATATACTGTCATAGATAAAGAGATCTTTCGAAAAAGTATTTCTAAAGATTTTATCTTATGCTAATGAGCGTGGGGACTAGTCCCAAGCGTGTTATATTCCCCAACTAGCCGCCCTCTTAGCTTGCTAGCAGAGGGCGGCTAGTCGGGGGATATAGAACGCCCTTGGGACTAGTCCCCGCGCTCATTAGCATACGGTAAAATATCTTTAGAAATACTTTTTCTAAAGATCTCTTTATCTATGCTAGCGTATACAGGGACGGTTACGCAACGATTAGCAATATACACCCAGAACTGCTCGTGGTTCTATGTGCATATTCCACTTGACAGGTTCACTTCAATGAATCGGCTGGTGGACAACCCCTTCTGATTCCACATTTCCCCCAGGTAAAATAATAAAAAGGAAGTGAGTGTAGCCGCAGTGCTCACTTCCTGTTGAGTAACTCATTTGGTCTGAAAGCAGGGATCCGCACTCTGATTGGACACGGGACATGTGTGACGTCACATCACGTGAGCCCCGGGAACACAAACCGCAGCACAAATGGAACGGCGTCTGCCATGGAGGCGAGTATAGGCTCTATAATTTACATGGGGAAACTAGTGGAATCAGAAGGGGTTGTCCTAGTAGGGGTTGTTGCCGGTGGACAGTGGATAACAATAAGCTGGAAATGTTATTAAGAGGGTTCTCCAAGATCCTATCCCAATATGTAGTAGGTGTAATAATAATATATTAGCCAATACCTCCAATTAGAAATGTGGTATAGTTCTGATTAGCTATGTCACTTACCTCATGTGCCGGGCAGTACAGTAGCTTAGACATCTATGGTTACAACCACTAGCAACTGTCATACGAGTGGTCGTAAACATGGATTCCTAAACTGCAATGCCCAGCACATGAGGTAAGAGACATTGCTATACAGTCAGGGCCAGAAATATTTGGACAGTGACACAAGTTTTGTTATTTTAGCTGTTTACAAAAAAATGTTCAGAAATACAATTATATATATAATATGGGCTGAAAGTGCACACTCCCAGCTGCAATATGAGAGTTTTCACATCCAAATCGGAGAAAGGGTTTAGGAATCATAGCTCTGTAATGCATAGCCTCCTCTTTTTCAAGGGACCAAAAGTAATTGGACAAGGGACTCTAAGGGCTGCAATTAACTCTGAAGGTGTCTCCCTCGTTAACCTGTAATCAATAAAGTAGTTAAAAGGTCTGGGGTTGATTACAGGTGTGTGGTTTTTCGATTGGAAGCTGTTGCTGTGACCAGACAACATGCGGTCTAAGGAACTCTCAATTGAGGTGAAGCAGAACATCCTGAGGCTGAAAAAAAAGAAAAAAATCCATCAGAGAGATAGCAGACATGCTTGGAGTAGCAAAATCAACAGTCGGGTACATTCTGAGAAAAAAGGAATTGACTGGTGAGCTTGGGAAGTCAAAAAGGCCTGGGCGTCCACGGATGACAACAGTGGTGGATGATCGCCGCATACTTTCTTTGGTGAAGAAGAACCCCTTCACAACATCAACTGAAGTCCAGAACACTCTCAGTGAAGTAGGTGTATCTGTCTCTAAGTCAACTGTAAAGAGAAGACTCCATGAAAGTAAATACAAAGGGTTCACATCTAGATGCAAACCATTCATCAATTCCAAAAATAGACAGGCCAGAGTTAAATTTGCTGAAAAACACCTCATGAAGCCAGCTCAGTTCTGGAAAAGTATTCTATGGACAGATGAGACAAAGATCAACCTGTACCAGAATGATGGGAAGAAAAAAGTTTGGAGAAGAAAGGGAACGGCACATGATCCAAGGCACACCACATCCTCTGTAAAACATGGTGGAGGCAACGTGATGGCATGGGCATGCATGGCTTTCAATGGCACTGGGTCACTTGTGTTTATTGATGACATAACAGCAGACAAGAGTAGCCGGATGAATTCTGAAGTGTACCGGGATATACTTTCAGCCCAGATTCAGCCAAATACCGCAAAGTTGATCGGACGGCGCTTCATAGTACAGATGGACAATGACCTCAAGCATACAGCCAAAGCTACCCAGGAGTTCATGAGTGCAAAAAAGTGGAACATTCTGCAATGGCCAAGTCAATCACCAGATCTTAACCCAATTGAGCATGCATTTCACTTGCTCAAATCCAGACTTAAGACGGAAAGACCCACAAACAAGCAAGACCTGAAGGCTGCGGCTGTAAAGGCCTGGCAAAGCATTAAGAAGGAGGAAACTCAGCGTTTGGTGATGTCCATGGGTTCCAGACTTAAGGCAGTGATTGCCTCCAAAGGATTCGCAACAAAATATTGAAAATAAAAAATATTTTGTTTGGGTTTGGTTTATTTGTCCAATTACTTTTGACCTCCTAAAATGTGGAGTGTTTGTAAAGAAATGTGTACAATTCCTACAATTTCTATCAGATATTTTTGTTCAAACCTTCAAATTAAACGTTACAATCTGCATTTGAATTCTGTTGTAGAGGTTTCATTTCAAATCCAATGTGGTGGCATGCAGAGCCCAACTCGCGAAAATTGTGTCACTGTCCAAATATTTCTGGACCTAACTATCAGGAGAACTATACTACATTGCTAATTGGAAGTAATTGCTAATGTTATTAGTACAACCATTACATATTAGGATAGGATCTTGGAGATGGGAATACCCCTTTAAGTCCAGATGGTGAGTGTTAAAGGGAACCAACCCCCAGGACTTTGCAATATGAGGTAAAAGCAGAGCCATACTGGCACTAAGATGCTGAATCCAAACATACCTTTTATTGAAAGATCTGATGCTTGATTGATGTGTGCATTGGGGGCGAGCCTTTGTGGCTAGAGTCGTCTGTGTATATTCCTCCTCCTGCGTCTTGTATTGCGAGACCCCTTTTCTTTATTCAAATATCGTGTCACGCCGCGATTGCTGCTGTTGGCAGCGTGTGTGCATTGCCACTGTAATTGTGTCTTCATTAATATGGCGCTGGAGTTCGTGCATGTGCATACCGCAATCTCTGGCACCATGTTACTGAAGACACTGGGGCATGTGCGCAGATTGGTGGGGAAGGAGGGAGGGATGGGGGGGGGGGGCAGAGGCATTCCCCCCTGACGCTCGTAGTTTTCTCCAGTGTGTTCAATATAATGGCGCCGAAGATCACAGTACGTGGATGCATGGACTCCAGCACCAATTTAATGAAGACAATTACTGTAGCAGTGCGCACGCACTGCAAACAACAGCAATGTCGGCATGGCACGATATTTCAAAAAAGAAAAAGGGACACGCAATACGAGACGCAGGAGGAGGAATATACACCGAGGACCTGACCCACAGAGGCCCACCCCAAGATGCACGAGTCAAAGTGCAGTGCATTTCTTTAACTTTGATTTAAGGATATTTCAGCAATCAAGCATCCCATGTTTCTATAACAGGTATGCCTGGATTCAGCATCTGAGTGCCTGTATGGCACTGCTTTTACTTCATATAGCAAAGTCCTGCTGGTTGTTCCCTTTAAGCCAAGATCTCCAGACCTTTGCCTACCATAGAGACATCCAGCTAACACTGGTAAAGTAATTTGCATTTGGAGCAGGAGATCTTGTTGATGGCATATATGTGCTGAAATGCTTTCTAAAACTAAATGTAAATGTTAATGGGTCCCTATCACCCCTTAAAGGGAACCAATCACCAGGATTTTCGCATATATCCTAAAGCCGGTGCTGTACTGGCACTATCAGGCAGAGTCTCTACATACCTGTAGTGAGCAGCTCGGATGTTTAGGTTTTGAAATCCAAAAAAGTTTATAAAATCACGAGCTTCTTGAGTGACAGCAGCTGAGGAGCAGATAATATCTGGGGGGTTATTCAGAGTTATCTCCTCCCTCTGTTAGAATTAGCATAAGTATTATACAATCTATTTACTTTTTCCCTTGAAGGACCTGTGGTGAGGTCATACCCATGTGACCAGAAGGGGTGGGGCATCAGCCAACAGAAAAATATTGCTTCCTGGTATCTGCTTTGTTGGCTGAGGCCCTGCCCCTCCTGGTCACATGGGTATGCCCTCACACAGGTCCTTCAAGGGAAAAAGTGAATAGTTTGTATAATACGTATGCTAATTCTAACAGGGGGAGGGGGATAACTCTGAATACACCGCAGATATTATCTGCTCCTCAGCTGCTGTCACTCAAGAAGCTGATGATTTTATAAACTTTACTTTTTTGAATTTCAAAACCTAAACATCCGAGGTGACCACTACAGGTATGTAGAGAATCCGCCTGATAGTGCCAGTATAGCACTGGATTTAGGTAATATACGAAAATCCTGGTGATTGGTTCCCTTTAAGGCTGTGTGCACACAGTGCATATTTATCACCTTTTTTCCTGCAGTTTTGGTACAAAACTGCATGCAAATCCTTATGCCAGCAAACTCAACGATAATCCTCAAGTTTTGTGCACGTTGCTTTTATTTTCTCCTGCAGATTTGGTGCAGAAAATACTCTGCAGCATATTAATCAGCAGCTCCATTTTGGAGTACATATAATTTAATACTAGACAACTATTAATTCTTGTATAAATAGGAAAGAGGGAAGGGAAAAAAAAACCCTCAAAAAAACATTTTAAATTTTACATGATTTACAGTCTACACAATAAAGGTTACCTTTATTCAGATTATGGCGATACCATATTTATGTACCGAAGTTTAAGACTCTTCACATTATAAAAAGGATTTTTCTCAAGAAATTGCTAGAGTCTGAAAGATTAGTGCACTTGTGGTCAAAAAACCGCACCGAAAAACGCATGCGTTTTTACAGCAGGTTGGTTTTTGCGGGGTTTTTTTACCATTATCTATGGCAAAAAAAACACACAGGTACCTGCAGAAAAGAAGTGACATGCTCATTCTTTTTCTCAAGAAATTCTGCAGAAAGAATGTTCTTGAGAAAAAAAACGCAGTGTGCGCACAGCTAATTTTCTTTTTTTCCATAGGTTTTGCTGGGGAATGTCTGCAGAAAGATTACAGCCATTTTCTTTAGAAATTACTGCAGCAAAAACGCAAAAAAAAAAAATGCGGGTAAAAACGCAGTGTGCGCACAGGGCCTTATACAAGTTTTATTATCCTAGTACATTAAATTCACTGTTAGAAGGGGCATGGACACCAAGGGTCTGATTTCGGAAATGTATACAGTGCTTTCTGAGCCTCGGGACGGGCCTGGGGGGATTTTTCCCATATATGCGGAAATGGGGGTCTCTATTGGGTAGGCGGGTTCTTCCTCGGGAATGGACAGCAATATGGGTTAATGCCACCAAGACATCAATATGCACATTATATAAAGAAAATATCTACAAAATGTTGTTGTTTTGGTACCACACTCCAGACTTCCTTCATAGCTTAGACCCCTCTATACCGGCCTCTTGCTAGAGATGCGAGGGGAGCACGAGCACCATTTTACACATATTCTGGTCCTGTCCAGGGATAGTCCCCTTCTGGGAGCAGGTAAATGGGTGGATTCATAAAGTATTATATATAGAGGTAGATCTTGATCCCTTGATCTATGTTCTGGGCCTCGGGATTGGGGGAATGAGTAAAATAGCCTCTAGGCTTATGTCTCACATCCTCACTGCGGCCAGGTGCCTAATAGCAAGGAATTGGAGGCAGCCAGGGACCCCCTCACTCCAGAGTCTCGGGTATAGATTATTGGCTGTTAGACGCATGGAGCACCTTACGGCACTATTGAATGGTACAATGGAACGCTTCCAGGCGGTATGGTCACCATGGGTCTATTTTGCGGGGGGTGAGGACCTGTAAGACTCAGGCCTGTGGGCCCTAGGGAATCTGTTTCGATTCTTGTATTCTCTACTCTCCGACACCTTTCCTTTCCCCCCCTCACTTGTCTTGTCATTGTCTGTCTAGTTCTGAAGTTTATTGTTTCATTTTGGTACTCAGTGGTATTTAATTTATATCCATTAGTAAGGTGTCCCTCAAGTCATAGCGGTCTCATCCTACAGCTTGGGGTAACTCATGTTTGCGGGGTAGGCGTTTTGGCGTGGAATGTTATCACTAGGTACTGCGACTTTATTCATTGTACTTAATTTTCTCTTGGGGACATGTGTCTTAAGAATTGTGACTTTCTCTCACACTGATTCAGTTATTTTTTTTTTTTCCTGTATGAAAATTGAAAATTTTAATAAATATTCAAAGTTTAAAAAAAATTCACTGTTTGCGAAACAAAATATTTGTGCTTGTGTCACCATATTCTCACACCCACATTCTTACAATTTTTTCTCAAAGGAGCAGTAAGAGGGCAGTCACACATTTTAGGAGGTGGGGGGGGGGGTATGTAATATTGGACGTTTTAAACCTCGATCACTACCGTATTCAGTTTAATTGGCATGGTAACTTCATTCTGCAGATCAGTATTGGTAAGACAAGACCAGGAATGGGACAGAGGAAAAGAAGGGAATTTTGTTTACTTACCGTAAATTCCTTTTCTTATAGTTCCGTATTGGGAGACCCAGACCATGGGTGTATAGCTTCTGCCTCCGGAGGACACACAAAGTACTACACCTAAAAGTGTAGCTCCTCCTTCTGAGCTTATACACCCCCTGGTAGCCAGTCCTAGCCAGTTTAGTGCAAAAGCTGAAGGAGAATAGCCACCCACAAGTAGAACCGAGTAAGAACCGGAACAACCGGAGACTCTGTCCACAACAACAGCCGGTGATAACACACGGAACAAGAAAATTGCCAACAGGCAACAGGGAGAAAGCTAGGTCTCCCAATACGGAACTATAAGAAAAAGAATTTACGGTAAGTAACAAAATTCTCTTTTTCTTTATCGTTCCTTTGGGAGACCCAGACCATGGGACGTTCCAAAGCTGTCCTTGGGTGGGAAATAAACCGAAAAAAGGCAAGAAGTAGGCAGAACCTAACTTCACAAGTGGGCGACAGCCGCCTGAAGGATGCGTCTGCCCAAGCTCGCATCTGCCGAAGCATGAGCATGCACTTGGTAGTGCTTCGAAAAGGCATGCAGGCTAGTCCAAGTGGCAGCCTGACAGACTTGTTGAGCCGTAGCCTGGTGCCTAAAAGCCCAAGAGGCACCGACAGCTCTGGTCGAGTGTGCCTTGATCCCCGGCGGGGGAGGCACCTGAGTACTCTGGTAGGCGTCCGAAATGGTCAATCTAATCCAACGGGCCAAGGTCGGCTTAGAAGAATAGAGACCCTTGCGCCGCCCTGTGGTTAGCACAAAAAGAGAGGTGCACCGCCTAAGCGCAGCGGTGCGAGACACACAGATCCGGAGAGCACGCACCAGATCTAGAGTATGCAACGCTTTCTCAAAGCGATGAACAGGGGCCGGCAGAAGGAAGGCAAGGAAATATCCTGGTTAAGGTGGAAGGGAGAGACCACCTTAGGAAGAAAGTCCGGGGTCGGACGGAGAACTACCTTGTCTTGGTGAAAAAACAAAAAAGGTGACTCCGAGGAGAGCGCAGCTAAATCAGAGACTCTCCTGAGAGAAGTTATGGCAACTAGAAAGGCCACCTTTTGAGAAAGACGATACAAAGAAACCTCCCTAAGGGGCTCGAAAGGGGGTTTCTGCAATACCGTGAGGACCAAGTTAAGGTCCCAGGGATCCAAGGGCCGCCGATAAGGCGGAATGATGTGAGACGCACCTTGCATGAAGGTGCGGACCTGAGCCAGCCGGGCGAGACGCCGCTGGAACAGCACTGACCGAGCTGAGACTTGTCCCTTGAGAGAGTTGAGGGACAGTCCTAGCTGCAGACCGGACTGTAAAAAAGACAGAAGGGTCGGCAACGAGAATGGCCAAGGAAAATGGCCGGAAGAGCGACACCAGGACAGGAAAATTTTCCAAGTCCTGTGATAGATCTTGACGGAGGAAGACTTACGGGCCCGAGTCATAGTGGAGATGACTTCAGGAGGAATACCAGAAGCTGTCAAAATCCAGGACTCAAGAGCCACGCCGTCAATTTGAGTGCCGCAGAATACGGGCGGAAAAACGGACCTTGCGAGAGCAGGTCTGGACGGTCCGGAAGATGCCACTGCATCTCCACGGACAGTTGGAGCAGGTCCGGATACAAAGCTCGCCTGGGCCAGTCCGGTGCAATGAGGATGACTCGACGGCCCTCCATTCTGATCTTGCGCAGGACTCTGGGCAAGATAGCTAGAGGGGGAAACACGTAGGACAGACGAAACTGGGACCAGTCTTGAACCAGAGCGTCCGCGGCGAAGGCCTGAGGATCGTGGGAGCGAGCCACGTAAACCGGAACCTTGTTGTTGTGACGGGATTCCATTAGGTCCACGTCCGGAGTGCCCCACTTGCGGCAGATTGACTGAAACACTGCCGGGTGCAGGGACCACTCGCCACCGTCCACGGATTGACGGCTGAGATAATCTGCCTCCCAGTTTTCTATGCCAGGGATGTGGACTGCGGATATGGTGGACTTTGAGTCCTCCGCCCATTGAAGAATGCGTTGGACCGCCAACATTGCCAGGCGGCTGCGTGTCCCGCCTTGGTGATTGATGTAGGCAACCGCTGTTGCGTTGTCTGACTGGACTCGAATGTGCCTGCCCACCAACAGGTGGTGAAAGGCTAGGAGAGCTAGAAGCTCAGCTCTGGTTTCCAGCACATTGATTGAAAGGGCTGACTCGGACGGAGTTCAAGTGCCCTGTGCTCTGTGGTGGAGATGTACCGCTCCCCAGCCGGATAGGCTGGCATCCGTGGTGAGAATCACCCAGGACGGAGTCAGGAAGGAGCGCCCTTGGGACAGGGAGAGGGGTCGAAGCCACCACTGAAGAGAGCTCCTGGTCCGTGGCGACAGAGCCACTAACCTCTGTAAGGAGGAAGGCCGCTTGTCCCAACAGCGGAGAATGTCCAGCTGCAGAGGACGCAGATGGAACTGGGTAAAGGGAACCGCCTCCATGGAGGCCACCATTTGACCCAGCACCTGCATCAGACGCCTGGGGGTATAACGGCGGGGCCTCAGGAGAGAGCGCACCGCCAACCGGAGTGACAGCTGTTTGTCTAAGGGCAACTTCACAAGTGCCGGCAAAGTCTCTAACTGCATCCCTAGGTACGTGAGACTCTGGGTCGGAGTCAGAGTGGATTTGGGAAGATTGACAATCCACCCGAATTGGGCTAGGGTGGCGAGAGTGAGCGAAACACTCCGCTGACAGTCTGCCCTGGATGTACCCTTGACCAGAAGGTCGTCCAGATAAGGAAGCACTGCTAACCCCTGGAGGTGCAGGACCGCAATCACTGCCGCCATGACCTTGGTGAATACCCGAGGGGCCGTGGCTAACCCGAAGGGGAGAGCCACGAATTGGAAATGATCCTCTCCTATCGCAAAACGTAACCAACGCTGATGTGACACTGCGATTGGCACATGTAGATAAGCATCTCTGATGTCGATGGACGCCAGGAACTCCCCTTGGGTCATAGAGGCAATGACTGATCGCAGAGACTCCATGCGAAAATGCCGCACCCGGACATGCTTGTTGAGAAGCTTGAGATCCAGGATGGGCCGGAAGGTACCGTCCTTTTTTGGAACTAGGAAGAGATTTGAGTAAAAACCTCGGAACCGTTCCTGAGCGGGAACTGGGACAATCACTCCGTTTGCCTGCAAGGACGCCACGGCCTGCGAGAAGGCGGCGGCCTTGGAGCAGGGGGGAGTTGAGAGAAAAAATTTGTTTGGAAGGCTGGAAGAGATTTCTATCCTGTAGCCGTGAGATATGATGTCTCTCACCCACTGATCGGAGACTTGCTTTAACCAAGCGTCGCCAAAGTGGGAGAGCCTGCCACCGACTAAGGACGTGGCTGGAGCGGGCCGAGAGTCATGAGGAAGCTGCCTTAGTGGCAGAACCTCCTGCGGTCTTCTGCGGACGCGCTTTTGGACGCCAGTTGGATTTCTGATCCTTGGCTGAGTTAGCGGACGAGGCGGAAGGCTTAGAGGATGACCAGTTGGAGGAACGAAAGGAACGAAACCTCGATTGATTCCTACCCTGGGCGGGTTTCCTGGTCTTGGTTTGTGGCATGGAAGTACTCTTCCCGCCAGTAGCTTCTTTAATGATTTCATCCAGCTGTTCACCAAACAGCCGTGAACCAGCAAAAGGGAGCCCAGCAAGAAACTTCTTGGAAGAAGCATCTGCCTTCCACTCTCGAAGCCACAAAATCCTGCGGATAACAAGAGAATTAGCTGAAGCCACCGCAGTGCGGTGAGCAGCTTCTAGCATGGCAGACATGGCATAGGATGAAAAAGCTGAAGCCTGAGCAGTTAAGGTAACCATCTCAGGCATAGATTCCTTGGTGAGGGAATGCATCTCCTCTAGAGAAGCAGAGATGGCTTTGAGAGCCCACACTGCTGCAAAAGTCGGGGAAAACGCGGCCCCCGCAGCTTCATACACAGATTTGGCCAGAAGGTCAATCTGACGGTCAGTGGAATCCTTAAGTGAGGTGCCGTCAGCCACCGACACAACGGTCCGGGCTGAGAGCCTAGACACCGGGGGGGTCTACCTTTGGGGACTGAGACCACTCCTTGACCACCTCAGGTGGAAATGGAAACCAGTCATCAGAACCACGCTTTGGAAAGCGTTTGTCAGGGCAGGCCCTGGGTTTGGTCACAGCGGTCTGAAAACTGGAGTGGTTAAAGAACACACTCTTTACTCTCTTAGGCTAGGTAAACTGATGTTATTCTGCCAAAGAGAGTTGCTCCTCTGACACTGGCGGATCGAGATCCAGCACAGAATTAATAGAAGCAATCAAATCACTAAGATCTGAGTCACCCTCAGAGAAATCGATGGGATACATAGCCTCCGAGCCCCCAGTGAGGGCATCCTCCTCATCTTGAGAGTCAGCTCTTGAGACAGAGCCGTGGGATGGGGAGGGGGAGGAAACCCTGCGCCTTCTCTTAGGACGGGGTCTGGGATCAGATGATGAATCCTCCGTGAGCTCCTTTGGACGGAGGTCAGAGGATAGGAGTCATCTGTCAAGAGTATTAGAGGCACCCTGTGAGGGGGGCTGATGCATATTCATCAAAGTCCTGGACAAAAACCCCATGGACTCAGCAAATGACTGGGATATGGACCTAGAAAAGGACTCTACCCAGGCCGGGGGTTCAATCACAGGTGCAGCAGCAGCAGCCTGAGAGACCACTGGGGGTGAGACTCCAGGCTGTGGCACCGCCAAGTTAGAGCAGACATCACAATGTGGATAGGTGCTCGGCTCAGGCAGCAGGAGCTTACATGCAGTGCATGCAGAATAAAGCTTTGGAGCCTTGCTCCTTGTGTGAGACGTGCTGCTGGAGTGGGGGCTTTGCAGAGAACGAACCCCAGGGAGAATATACAGAGGTCCACAACCGGAGACCGGCTGTGGCTTACCAGACCGCTGAGCGCGGTGTTGTGTGCCCTCCAGATCCCGAAGCCCGGTCCCCCAGTCGCAGCACCTCAGCAGAGATGCAGAATGCAGGATGTCCCAGAGCAGAGTGAACTCTGCCTGAGAAGAGGGCGTTCCTATAAAAGAGCGGGAACTGGATGGCTATAGAGACCTGCAGGGAAGGAGGGACGCCCCAGCAGTGGGGAGTGTCCCTCCCCTGTGTAGAACGGCCGCCGGGAGGAGCCGAACCTGTCCCTCTGCATGAGTGACATGCGAGGGCAGGAAAATTAAACTAGGCCTCCGGCGAAGCCGGGGCCTAAATTTAAGCGGCGAGGCCGACAAGCAGGCACCATCGGCGCGGTTCTCAGGCAAAAGCTAGAGAACCCGCCGGAAAAGTTAAAACAATCACATACAGCATACTCTCCCCTTACAATAAAGAACCGGGACCCCCAACATAAACTTCTCAGGTACTTAGCTGCTGAGACGCAGGGCCATGTCCCTGGGGATGAGTGCTCCGGTCCAACAGAATCCTCAAGGGGCTGTGGATGGAGACCGGACTCCTGCCAAGCATGGAGACCGTGCTGGCTTCCACTTCAAGCCAGAGCCCAGAAGGGATGGTGAAGGAGCGCGGCATGCAAGGCTGCAGCCTTGTAAATCAACCTTAACAACACCGCCGACTCAGTGGGGTGAGAAGGGACATGCCGGGAGTCCAGACATGGACCCGCTTTTCTTCAAACTCTTTCCAAAAGTCAAACAAATCAGATGAGAATGCATGTGTGGATGTATGCCTCCTGACACAAAGCAATAAACTGGCTAGGACTGGCTACCAGGGGGTGTATAAGCTCAGAGGGAGGAGCTACACTTTTAAGTGTAGTACTTTGTGTGTCCTCCGGAGGCAGAAGGTAAACACCCATGGTCTGGGTCTCCCAAAGGAACGATAAAGAAAGTAGAATAGAGACCCATCACCACTTCTGTATTTATTACAAACTGCTGGCTTTCTCTTACAGATGCGGAGCTAACCACTCAAATACTCAACGTGTGCACGTGGCCATAGGGTATTTCACCTAGAATAGTGCTATAAACCTGCCTCAAGAAATGACCATTGCTGTGCACATGTTCTGTCTTATACCACTTCTTTTTTAAGCCGCTTTATTGTTCAAAAACCCAACACTGGTTAAAAGATGGACCTGTCTGTTCATCGGGCCTCAAGTGCCAAGAACCCCAACTCATTCATTTACTTTTGTTTCATTGGGGGACACAGAAGACTCAAAGATTTTACGGTGAGTACACAAAAATCCTTTTTGCACAACGATCTGTATCTTAATGACATTTGCTGGGGTAGTGCCGATGGGCCGACATTAGGACTACTCTTTTGTCCATTTCGTTAACTGATGTCATGATTGACAGCTGTCTGTTAGGATCACTGAGAACATCAATCTTAGTAGTTACAAGGAGCCTGGTTGTCTATATCAGTTAGGCTCCTGCCGCTAAATGCACCAGTACAGTAGCATTGTGTAATCAGCATGGTATACAGATCTACCACAAAGCAGAGCAACATATAGCGATAAGGGCAAGGGCACCCCTGTTCTTGGCATCAGTTGGGATGGCAGTGATTGGATTCTCACATAACAGCATAATAAATGGATGCAGTGGTGCTCAAAAGTTTACATTCCCCAGCAGATTTTTTTGCTTTCTTGGCTTTTTTTTTTTTTTTAGAGAATTTGAATGATAACACAATCTTTTTTTTTTTCACTCATGGTTAGTGGTTAGGTGAAGCCATTTATTGCCAAACTACTGTGTTTTCCCTTTTTAAAATCATATGACAGCCAAAAACATTCAAATGACCCTGATCAAAAACTCACATACCCCAGTTCTTAATACTGTGCATTGCCCCCTCTAACATCAGTGACAGATTGAAGTCTTTTGTGGTAGTTGTGAATGAGGCTTTTTATTTTTTCCGATGGTAAAGCTACCCATTCTTCTTGGCAAAAGCCTCCAGTTCCAGTAAATTTCTGGGCTTTCTTGCATGAACTGCGTGCGTGAGTTCTCCCCAGAGTGGCTCAATGATATTGAGGTCATGAGACTGAGATGGCCACTCCAGAACCTTCACTTTGTTTTACTGAAGCCAATGACAGGTCAACTTGACTTTGTGATCATTGCCATGTTGGAACGTCCAAGTAGGTCCCATGCGCAGCTTCCGGGCTGATGAGTGCAAATTTGCCTCCAGTATTTGCTGGTAACGTGCTGCATTCATCTTTCCTTCAACTCTGACCAAGTTTCCTGTGCCTTTGTAGCTCACACATCCCCACATCAGCGATCAACCTCTGTGCTTTACAGTAGGAATGGTGTTCCTTTCATCATAAGCCTTGTGGACACCTTTCCAAATGTAACATTTATGGTTGTGGCCAAAAAATTTAGATTGTGGTGTCATCACTCCAAGTTACCTTGTTCCAGAAGTTTAGAGGCTTGTCTGTGCTGTTTGGCATATTGTAGGCGAGATACTTTGTGGCATTTGCGCAGTAATGGCTGTCTTCTAGCAACTCAACCACGCAGCCCATTTTTATTCAAGTACCTCCTTATTGTGCATCTTGAAACAACCACACAGCTAGTTTTCACTGAGTCCTGTATTTCAGCTGATGTTTGTGGGTTTTTCTTTGCATCCCGAACAATTTCCCTGGCAGTTGTAGCCAAAATGTCTGTTGGTCTACCTGATCATGGTTTGATTTTTAAAAGAGCCCCTGAATTTCCATTTGTTAAAACACAGTTTGAACACTGCTGACTGGCATCATCAATTCCTTGGACATCTTTTTGTATCCCTTTCCTGTTTTATACAGTTCAACTATCTTTTCCCGTAGATCCGTTGACACTTCTTTTGCATTCCCCATGACTCACAATCCAGAAAAGTCAGTGGCTGGATGAAAGATGCAAGAGTCTGTCTGGATCCCAGAACTCACTCGGCTTTTATGCACACAAACTGATTACAAGCAAACAGGTCACAGGTGAGGACGTTACCTTTATTAGCCATTCAAACCCATTTGTGTCAATTCCTGTGCATTGTATCAGGCCAAAATCACCAGGGTATGTGAACTTTTGATCAGGGTCATTTGGATGTTTTTGGATGTCATTATGATTTAAAAAAGAGAAAACACAGTAATTGACAATAAATGGCTTCACCCAACCACTAACCAGGAGTGGGGGGGGAAAAAAAAAAAAAAAAAAAAAAAAGATTGTGTTATCAATCATATTCTCTGAAAAAAGGCCCAAAAAAAAATGCAAAAAATGTACCGGTGTATGTAAACTTTTGAGCACAACTGTATGCCTTACATGTGACTCTGCAGGACTCCTTGTGAGTGGAGAACATATATATATGCAGTTCAATACAACATATCACCAATTTTTCCCAGTTTGTACCATTAAATCAGAGGCATGGGAGGTACAGTAGAGCACTCATGCCCAATTAGGGCAGCCACATTAAAGGGCTTGTGTTGTCGGTGATACTGATAACCTATGGGATAGGTCATAAATACAAGATTACTATGAGGATCCAAAACCACACACCCCTTTTGCACACTGTTTACACCTCTCTACATTGATTAGGGATTGCTCCGGCAGCTCAGCTCCTGTTGAAGTGAATGGGATCTCAGGAACAGCAAATCAGTGGTGTACAGAGTCACGCTGTTCTGAGTCCCTACACAGTCCACATTCAGCCACTGCAGGAGCTGCAAACAGCCGATTAGTGGGGTTGGTGGTATCCGAGAACATACAATAACTACCTATTTTATGATTACACTAATATTTGGTACTTAATTATAATGATTACCGGCTATGCAAAAGGATAATCAATATCACCATCCTGGACAACCCCTTTAAGGCTCAACACAAAGACATGTCAGCAAGTCATTGCACTGCATTGTGTGTGAGCTTCTGTTCTTAGTGCATTGAAGCTTCCTCGTTACCGGACCTTCTGCAGAACCGCAGGGTCATGGGCACGAGAAGCCCTTCCCAAAACGGTGGGCACAACATTGGAAGCACATATTCTATAGGATGTCTCTAGCTACAAATAAGATATTCCTTCACTGAAACAGAAAAGCTAAAGATCAAAATCACAAAAAAAAGAACACAAACAACAACAACCACCAAACGTCTCTCATGCCAAAATTATGGTAGGCGCCATAGATTTAGACAAAAAAAACAACTGGATCTGCTACACAGTGAAGTGTAGGTGATCCCCCCCCACAAAGTGCATTTCCACTCCACAGTCCACAGCTTATGTTGCTGCGGCATTCACAGCCATTTGGCATTTAGCAGGGAGCGCCATGAAGGACAGACTATTTTAAGCGGTACATCACTCAGCTTTCCCATTTTGTGGGCTCGCATGGCCGAGTATTCATGACTGACTTATTGTGAAGTACAAATCACTACATACACCATGAAAGCAATATTATAGGCTACCACTTTCCAAAGTCACTTTATAGCAGTCACTGAAATCTCAGTAAACCTCATCTGAAGCCTTATAAATGGTTACGGAGTAATGAGAATCGGAAACCTACATCTCAACTAGTCACAAGGAAACTTTAAGACGATATATCATGTATAGTAGCTTTAAAAGGGAACCCGTCACCAGATTTGCGGCCTATAAGCTGCGGTCACGACCAGTAGATTCTTAGGCGGGCTTTACACGTTGCGACATCGCTAGCAATTGCTAGCGATGTCGAGCACTATAGTACCCGCCCCTGTCGTACATGCGATATGTGGGTATTGCTGCCGTAGCGAACATTATCGCTACGGCAGCTTCACACGCACATACCTGGTCGGCGAAGTCGCTCTGACCGCCGAACAATATCTCCTTCCAAATGGGAGGTGCGTTCGGCATCACCGTGATGTCACTAAGCGGCCGGCCAATAGAAGCGGAGGGGCGGAGATGAGCGGGACATAACATCCCACCCACCTCCTTGCTTCCTCATTGCCGGTGGAGGCAGGTAAGGAGATGTTTGTCATTCCTGCGGTGTCACACATAGCGATGTGTGGTGCTGCAGGAACGACAAACATCGCATCGTATCGGCAGCAGCAGCAGCGATATTATGAAAAGGTGCAACGTGTCGCCGATCAACAATTTTTGACGTTTTTGCGATCGGTGATCGTCGCTCCTACGGTTTACACGCTGCGATGTCGGTAACTGCGCCGGATGTGCGTCACTAACGACGTGACCCCGACGATATATCGTTACCGATGTTGCAATGTGTAAAGCCCGCCTTACTGTATATACAGCATTCTAACATGCTGTATATAAAAGAGCCCAGGCCACTGTGTAGAACATAAACACTTTATAATACTTCCCTAGAAGGTCGCTCCGATACAGACTGGTCAGATGGGTGGCTTCCTTCTCAGGTACCAGCGCCTCCTCTTTTACCCAAGCCATCTTAGTCCTCCTTATTCTGAAGCCTGGGCGCATGACACATCGTACGTCATACACAGTAGCTGGCACTGAGGTCCTGCGCAGGCACACTTTGATCTGCCCTGCTCAGGGCAGGTCAAAGTATTGTAGTGCGCCTGAGCAGGACCTCAATACCGGCCTGTGTGCATGACGTACGACGCGTCATGCACCCCGGCTTCAGGAGAAGGAGGACCTAGATGGCTGAAAGAGGAGGTGCCGGTCCTGGAGAAGCCCATCTGACCAGTCTGCACTGGAGTGACCTTCTAGGTGAGTATTAGGCTATGTGCGCACGTTGCGTAAAAACATGCAGTTACGCTGCGCTTTGTAGCGCAGCGTAACTGCATGCGTCCTGCGTCCCCTGCACAGTCTATGGAGATTGTGCAGGGGCCGTGCGCACGTGGCGTTTAAGAGCGCAGCGCTTCGGCTACTGCCGAAGCGCTGCACAAAAAGTAGTGACATGTCACTTCTTTCCTGCGCTTTGCCGGCAGCTCCTGCTCTGTCTATGGCAGGAGCTGCAGGCAGAGCGCATGGAATCGGCGCTCACTACGGACATTTCTGCAGCGATCTAAAGCGCACATGTGCTCTTCAGATCGCTGCAGAAATTTCTGCAGGGCTAGTACGCAACGTGCGCACATAGCCTTAAAGTGTTTTTTTATGTTCTACACAGCGGCCTGGGCTCTTATATACAGCATGTTAGAATGCTGTATATAAGAGTCCACTGGTGGTGGCCACAGCTTATAGGCCCCAAATCTGGTGACAGGTTGCCTTTAAGTCATTAAAACCAAAAAAAAATGGAACACATTTCATTTTAACGTAATATTTTTTTTTCTGTATGTGTCGGCAATCTCGCCTGAACTACTGTTGAGATAAGCTTTCCATCAGCCACATGGGAGATTGCCCTGGGCACTCTGATCTGTGCAGTGAGGAGGATGAGGTGAGCTGTGACTATTATCTCATGTGAATGGTGAATCCTGTGTAATGAATCGTTCAATGTCATCCAATCTGTTGTAATAATGAGACGACTACTGAAAAGTGCTCTCTACAGAACAGGGAATCTCATTAGATTTAGTGGACAAATTGAAAATTGCAAGATCAGGATTTTTATTCCTTTTGATATGAATAGTCAAGTGGCAGAATAAGTAAAATAGCAAAAATAAAACCGTTAAAAGTGAAATCTTGATGTATACAATCGTTCCTTTTCTGATGGCACATCATCTTTATGAATACTCATGAAAAAAATGTCCACTTACTTGCTTGACTCTTGATCGACCTGGAGAACATTTCCGCCTTGACTTCTCCCCATCTAACTTCCCAAGAGAAGGGTCATATAATAGAGAGTCATCCGTTTCTGGCATAGAGTCTGTGCACAGCCTCAAAGACCCATCCTCCTTGTGCAAGCACATCTCCATACAGAGGGACCCGCCCTCGGGGTCAGGAGAACATAAAGGATCAGAGCCGTGAAAGCTAACAGTTGTATCGCCCTGGCTCAGATTGGAGATCTCGTTTACAATGTCTGACTTGATGATAGTGCATCTGATGGGCATTTGAAGTCTGTCCATAGAGAAATCTCCTGCAATATCTTGACCTATTGCATTATCGTTGGTTAATATACCCATTCTAGACTTACAGGGAGGCTCTTCAGAGTCCATAATCATGTCAGAGTCTAAAACAGGGGGATGCCGACAAAAAATATTGGAAGGCTCCTCTTTAGTCCTGGGAGGACTCTGGCAGGTTCCATCCTCTATGCTCAGCGAGTCCATAGGTTGGGTATCCTCATCTAGAGTCCTATCAGGAGTTGAAGGGATTACTGATGACATCTGCTGAGGACTTTTTGTAAGTAAAGAAACAATTTGTTTCTGTTCCTTAATGTTCTCTGTGCATTCCTCCTCAACTTCCATATCTTCATCTTCCACTGTGACTAATACAGGAGCCTCCTCAAGTGATGCGCATGGGTCAAATGTCCTCTCCTGGTGTGATGGTTCTGCTTCCAACGGAGGAGGACTTCTGGTCTCAATTGGCAGCGAGGGTGCGTTAGGAAGCATGTCTGGAGCCTCAGCAGCTTCATTGTCTGAGGCACCAAGCCCATCATCATCTGTTGTTAAAACTTCTAGAAAATTAAGAAAAAATTGTGCAGAAACATTAATTATGTCCCAAAGAATTTCATAACAGGTTACATATTAATTACTGACAAAGCATCAATGTTATACAGCAATACACATACTTCACTCATCCATAATAAGGACTTTCTGTCCGTCACCAGAACACAAATATGCCCGTCTTTAGGCTATGTGCCCACATTGCTTTTTTATGTGCTTCTTTTCTGCACATAAAACAAAAAAAAAAAACAAAAAAAAAAACATGTTTTGGCAAGAAAAAAAACCAAACGCACATTTTCCATTGTGTGTGCACGTTTTTTCATATGCGTTTTTTCCTGCTTTTTAGCCATGGCGGGGGATCAGGTGCTGTACAGCTGCAATCGCCGCTGGGTCTCCGGCTGATGTTACAGCAGGGCCCAGCTCACTGCCTGGAGGAGTGCCCACTAGAGTTGAGCGGATTGCCAATAATCCGGGTCCGGAGGATCAGTGGCGGGTTGACAAGGAAGTCCGAGATCCGATCCGGAATCCGGGCCAATATATGTCAATGAGGAAAGAGAGCGAGAGGGACAGACAGCGCGAGAGAGCGCGAAAGCAAGAGAGAGCGCGAGAGAGAGAGAGAAAGAAAATAAATAAATAAATAAATAAATAAATAGCCGAATCCGGATCGTGCACCCGGAATCCCGCGTCCGGGTCAGACCCGGATCTACCGCTGAAACCGCGCGGATCCGGATTTTTACAGTCCGGGTCCGCTCAACACTAGTGACGACACGCCCAGCTGTTTAAGCCCCTAAATGCTGCAAATCAGAGCAATCGCAGCATTTAGAAGGCAGGGAGAGGAGTTGCTTACCTCTCCCTGGCGATCAGGTCCCTGTATGGATGCAATCACAGGGACCCGATCACTGCTATGGTAACCCTGGGTCATCACCATGACGACTCTGAGTTACTGAGCTACATAGAGCATCACACACCATGCTGTATGCACTGTGTGTGAGGCAAAGTGCTGCACTATAATCCACTGTACTAGTGACTAAGCATTGCAGCGGATTATAGGAACGCAGGGGGGAAAAGAAAAAAAAAAAAACAAACAAACCCCAGAAACAATTGAAATGCTTCTTTTTTGAGCAACAAAATCTGCAAGGAAAAACGAAGCAGCGTGTGCACAGCAACTCAGGAATCTCAGACTTTGCTGGGATGCTTTTTTCTTGCTTTTATTGATTAAAATAAGCAAGAAAAACATGAATAAACAAAAAAAAGCCAAGTGTGCAAATAAACTTATGGATTGTGAATGCACAAAATGGAGACCAAGTTGATGTAACAGACTAACATTTATTCCAATGGCCTATGGACAAAGCTGCATATTAAATGGTGTGACATGTGCAATCATAACTATTTACGTAATTGCCTTACTATAAGGCTCGTTTCACACTTGCGTTGGACGGCTTCCGTAGCATTGCGTTGTGTGACGGATGCATTGCATATAGTGGCACAACGGATGCTACGGATCGTACAAAACAACGGAAAGCTTTTTTTTTTTTTTTCTTCTTTACAGTTTTACCGGCAGCAGACTATTGTGAACGATCAGCTGGCGGCCGTGCATGCTGGCGGGTGGGCGCTCAGCTGAGCCCTCTCACTTGCCGGCGGCCGGTCATGCTGGCGGGCGGGCGCTCAGCTGAGTGCTCTCACTTGCCGGCGGCCGGGCATGCCGGCGGCTGGGCGCTCAGCTGAACGTTCGGCCACCGCGAGACAAAGAAGGGAATTTTGTTTACTTACCGTAAATTCCTTTTCTTCTAGCTCCAATTGGGAGACCCAGACAATTGGGTGTATAGCTATTGCCTCCGGAGGCCACACAAAGTATTACACTTAAAAGTGTAAGGCCCCTCCCCTTCTGGCTATACACCCCCAGTGGGATCACTGGCTCACCAGTTTTAGTGCCAAAGCAAGAAGGAGGAAAGCCAATAACTGGTTTAAAGACCAATTCAATCCGAGGAAACATCGGAGAACTGAACCATACCACATGAACAACATGTGTACCCGAAAAAACAGAAAAACCCCGAGAAAACAGGGCGGGTGCTGGGTCTCCCAATTGGAGCTAGAAGAAAAGGAATTTACGGTAAGTAAACAAAATTCCCTTCTTCTTTTTCGCTCCTAATTGGGAGACCCAGACAATTGGGACGTCCAAAAGCAGTCCCTGGGTGGGTAAAAGAATACCTCGTGATAGGGCCGTCAAACAGCCCTTTCCTACAGGTGGGCAATCGCCGCCTGAAGGACTTATCTACCTAGGCTGGCGTCTGCCGAAGCGTAGGTATGCACCTGAAAATGCTTGGTAAAAGTATGCAGACTCAATCAGGTAGGTGCCTGACACACCTGCTGAGCCGTAGCCTGGTGCCGTAATGCCCAGGATGCACCCACGGCTCTGGTAGAATGGGCCTTCAGCCTTGAGAGAACCAGAAGCCCAGTAGAACTGTAGGTTTCAAGAATTGGTTCCTCGATCCCCCGAGCCAGGGTGGATTCAGAAGCTTGCGACTGTTTACGCCGACCAGCGACAAGGACAAAGAGTGCATCCGGGTGGCGCAGGAGCGCCATGCGGGAAGTAGAACCTAAGTGCTCTCACCAGAACCAACAGATGCAAATCCTTCTGAAATTGATGGACTGGACGAGGACACAAAGAAGGTGAGGTGATATCCTGATTGATATGAAAGTGGGATACCACCTTAGGGAGAAATTCCGGAATCGGACGCAGAACTACCCTGTCCTGGTGAAGGACCAGGAAGGGAGATTTGTATGAGAGCGCTGCTAGCTCGGAAACTCTCCTAAGAGACGAGACCGTTACTAGAAGGCCACTTCCCGAGAAAAGCGGGAAGGGAGACCTCTTTCAAAGGCTCGAAAGGCGGCATCTGGAGAGCAATTAGAACCTTGTTCAGATCCCAGGGCTCTAACGGCCGCTTGTACGGAGTGCTGAGACGACAAACTCCCCGTAGGAACGTGCGTACCTGAGGAAGTCGTTTCTGAAAAAATACAGATAGCGCTGAGACTTGTCCCTAAAGGGAACTGAGCGACAACCCTTTTTCCAACCTAGATTGCAGGAAGGAAGGAAACATAGACGATGCAACCGGCCAGGGAGAAACACCCTGCGCCGAGCACCGAGATAAGAATATCTTCCACGTCCTGTGGTCAATCTTGGCGGACGTTGGTATGCTAGCCTGTCTCATGGTGGCAACCACGTCCTGAGGTAATCCTGACGACACTAGGTTCCAGGACTCAATGCCACACCATCAGGTTGAGGGCCGTAGAATTCAAATGGAAGAATGGCCCTTGAGACAGCCAGTCTGATTGGTCTGGTAGTGCCCCCGGTTAGCCTACCGTGAGGCACCACAGAACCAGGAACCACAACATCCTCGGCCAATCTGTAGCGACGAGGATGGCGCGGCCGCAGTCGGTCCTGATCTAGCGCAGCACTCTGGGCAACAATGCCAGAGGTGGCACATAAGGTAGCTGGAACTGCGACCAATGCTGAACTAAGGCGTCTGCCGCCAGAGCTCGATGATTGTGAAACCGTGCCATGAAGCTGGCACATTGTTGTTGTGCCGTGACGCCATTAGATCGACGTCCGGCCTCTGTCAGCGGCGCCAGATCTCCTGAAACCCGTCCGGGTGAAGAGACCATACCCTTTCGGCCACACCCCGGCGACTTAGGAAGTCAGCTTCCTAGTTTTCCACGCCTGGGATGTGAACTGTGGATATGGTGGATGCCGTGTCTTCCACCCACATCAGAACCTGCCGGACTTCCTGGAAGGCTTGCCGGTTGCGCGTTCTTCCTTGGTGGTTGATGTATGCCACCGCTGTGGAGTTGTCCGACTGAAGTCGGATTTGCTTGCTGTCCAGCTGCTGTTGGAAGGTTTGTAGGGCAAGATACACTGCTCTGTGTTCAAGAACATTGATCTGAAGGGTGGACTCTTGCTGAGTCCACGTACCCTGAGCGCTGTGGTGGAGAAAAACTGCTCCCCACCCTGATAGACTCGCGTCTGTCGTAACTATCGCCCAGGATGGGGATAGGAAGGACCTTCTTTTTGACCATGAGGTGGGAAGAAGCCACCACCGTAGAGATTCCTTGGCCGCCTGAGAAAGAAAGACGACTCTGTTGAGGGAGGTCGACTCCCCGTCCCATTGGCGGAGAATGTCACATTGTAGTGGACGCAGATGAAACTGCGCGAAAAGAACTGCCTCCATTGCTACCATCTTACGTAGGAAGTGCATGAGGCGTCTCAATGTGTGCGACTGGTTCTTAAAGAAGAGATTGCAGCCCGTAGTGAATGCTGTTTGTCTAGCGGAAGCTTCACTATCGCTGAGAGAGTATGAAACTCCATGCCTAGATATGTTAGCGATAGGGTCGGGGTCGGATCTGACTTCAAAAAGTTGATGATCCACCCAAAACTCTAGAGAGTCTCCAGCGCAACGTTCGGGCAGTGTCGGCATGTTTCCTAAGAGAGTGCCTTGACAAGTAGATCGTCTAAATATGGGATCACAGAGTGACCCTGAGAGTGCAGGACTGTGACTACTGCTGCCCTGACCTTGGCGAAGACCAGTGGGACTGTCGCTAGCCGGAAGGTAGAGCTACGAACAGAAGGTGTTCGTCTGCTATAACGAAGCGTAGAAACGCTAGTGCTCTGGATCAATCGGCACGTGTGGATAAGCATCCTTGATGCCTAATGATGCTAGGAAATCTCCTTGGGACATTGAGGCGATGACATGGCGGAGGGATTCCATCCGGAACCGCCTGGTGTCCACGAGCTTGCTGAGCAGCTTTAGATCCAGAACGGGACGGAACGGCCCGTTCTTATAGGCACCGCAAATAATTTGGGGTAAAAACCGTGACCTTGTTCCTGAAGAGGAACGGGGGTCATCACTCTTTCTGCCTATAGAGTGCACCCTGTTTGCAGAAGAGCAGCGGCTCGGCCGGGAGGTGGAGAAGTTCTGAAGAATCGAGTTGGAGGACGAGAAGTGAGCTCTATCCTGTACCCGTGAGACAGAATGTCTCACACCCAACGGTCATTGACCTATGGCAGCTAAATATCGCCAAGGCGGGTGAGCCTGCTACCGACCGAGGATGCGGAGAGAGGAGACCGCAAGTCATGAGGAAGCCGCCTTGGAAGCGGGTTTTCAGACTCTTTTTTGGGCGTGACTGAGCCCGCCAAGAATCTGAGCTCCTCTGATCCTTTTGAGTCCACATTGGACGAGGAAAAATGGGACCTGCCCGAGCCTCGAAAAGACCGAAACCACGACTGCCTCCTGCTCTGTTGGGGTTTGTTGTGTCCGGGCTGAGGAAAGGATGAAGCCTTACCCCTGGACTGTTTAATGGTTACATCCAAACGCTCACCAAACAGTCGGTCAGCAGAAAAAGGCAACTGGTTAAGCAACCTTTTTTGGAAGCAGAATCTGCCTTCCATTCACTTAACGAGCAGACCAGGCTCTGCTTAAAAACACGGAGCAGCGTAGGCTACTGCCGTACGGTTCGCAGAGTCTAGGGCAACCTGAATCGCGTAAGAAACAAATGCAGACATTTGAGAGGTTAAGGATGCCACCTGCGGCACAGATGTACGTGTAACCGTGTCAATCTGTGTAAGACAAGCTGAAATAGCTTGGAGTGCCCCAAGGGTGAGAATGCTGGGGCCAACGGTGCGCCGACAGTCTCATAGATGGATTTAGACCAGAGATCCATCTGTCTGTCAGTGGCATCTTTAAGTGCAGCTCCATCTCCCACTGCAACTATGGATCTAGCTACAAGCCTGGAGATTGGAGGATGCCGCTTGGGACACTGGGTCCAGTCCTTGACCACGTCAGGGGGCAGGGATAACGTGTATCCTAAGCCGTTTGGAGAAGCGCATATCTGGATAAGTGTGGTGTTCCTGGACTGCCTCTCTGAAGGCAGAGTGGTCCAGAAAAATACGTGAAGCTGACTCCTCCACTGGAGGAGCTGGGTGAGAAATAACCAACATTCTATTGATGGACGCTATAAGATTATTCACTATGGCGTCACCATTAGGTGTATCCAGATTGAGAGCGGTCTCAGGATCAGAATCCTGAGCCGCTACTTCCGCCTCATTACACAGAGAGTCCTTCTGCTAGGACCCTGATGAAACCGAGGGCCGCTCATAGTGAGACCGCTTAGGCTGTCTGGGACTGACGTCTGTGCAGAGCCGTGACTCTGGGATGCGTGTGACATTCCCGGAGCTGTTAGTTGTTCACACTGAGGGGGGCCATGGATCATATGATTCAACAGTGCCCATGTTGTGAGAGACATGTCCGGACTGCTAGGCTTCTAGTATCATAGCCATAGTCTCAGAAAATCTGTCAGTAAATACTGCAGACACCGTCCTCATCCTCTGGCCATTAGCAGAGACTCCGGCTGAGTTAGACATAATGGGGGTCTATGTAACCTGCCGGCCGTATAGCCGTACATGCTGTACCGGCTGCATAGAAAAACATGTGGTTCTGCACCTTTGTTTTACACAGAGAATATGCTGATAACTCCTCCGCACAATCCAGGAGGGTATATACAACGTGCGACCAAACAGTGCAATGTATATAGTACAAGCATATCTATAAGTGCACTTCTGCACTAGTGGGGTTAGCACCACAGGTGCTGCTTAACGCCTGTTGCAGCGATTGTGTGACTATCAGAATGCCAGGGTCTTCCACACTTGTCTCTGTATCGTACAGAAACTGACACTAATGGCTGCCGGCGTCCTTGTAGAGAAGGAAGCCGTGGGCGTGCCTGAGAAAGTGCGGGAATCCGGTTTCACAGTGCACACAGTGAGAGGGGTGGAGTATGCAAAACATACTCCAGCTCTCAGCGCTGCTGTGCTATGCAGCGTCACGCCCCTACCCTGACTGTCAGGCCTGTGGGCGGTAACGAAGGGAGACTAGGCCCAGAAGCCGGGGACTCGAGTTAATAAGCGCGGCCGGCATATCAGTGCTGGCCGGCGCGGAAGTCCCCGGCGCACCACAAATCCCAGCGGCGCCATAAATAAAAGTGGCAGCGGCGGTTAGCGCAGTAGTCACCCAATACACTAACACACCCAGCAACGCTGTGGTGTGCGATGGCACTAGTGCGGACAGCGCCGCTGTCCCTGGCGCACTAACACACCCAGCAGTGCTGCCGTGTGTCTGCGCGGTCCCCACAGGGACACAGAGTACCTCCATGTAGCAGGGCCATGTCCCTGAAGATACTCCGCTCCATGTCCAGCAGATACCAGGGGCTGTGGATGGAGCACGGTCTCAGTGCCTGGAGACCGATAGAATCCCACTTCACCCAGAGCCCTGTAAAAAGGGATGGGGAAGGAAGCAGCATGTGGGCTCCAGCCTCCGTACCCGCAATGGGTACCTCAACCTTAACAAACACCTCCGACATGAAGTGGGGTGAGAAGGGAGCATGCTGGGAGCCCTGTATGGGCCCTCTTTTCTTCCATCCGACATAGTCAGCAGCTGCTGCTGACTAAACAGTGGAGCTATGCGTGGATGTGTTGCCTCCTTCGCACAAAGCACAAAACTGGTGAGCCAGTGATCCCACTGGGGGTGTATAGCCAGAAGGGGAGGGGCCTTACACTTTTAAGTGTAATACTTTGTGTGGCCTCCGGAGGCAATAGCTATACACCCAATTGTCTGGGTCTCCCAATTAGGAGCGAAAAAGAAATAAAGTTTGTGATTTAAAAGAAAAAGAAAAAAAAAAAAAAAGAAAAGAAGAAGAGCATGCGCAGTGAAATCCTGAGGATTCCGCTGCTCAAAACAACGTTACATGCTGCGTTCCTCCCACTGGGCGGAGGCAACAGAGCGTCGCCCAGCGGAAGCAACGCAGGTCCTTTTGGCACAATCCGTCAACCATACAAGTCTATGGGAAACAGCGGAATCCATTAACGGATTCCGCTGTTTTCCAAAAGGGTGGATTGTAACGGAAGGAAAACAACGCAACTGTGAAAGTACCCTAAGCAAAAAGTACAACCTTAAGTGACACGACCATAGTAAATTCTTAAATCAGAAGAGAGAAACAAAAAAAAAACAAAAACACACTACTGAATAGTCTGTTGCAAGAAACGTCATTCCCTCAAAAAAAAAAATATATATAAAAAATAATATACCCACCTAGTGGTTTGGCTTCACATTCTGAGAGAGCTGTATTTGGGATCTCAACGCTCTTGTCCCTTTCATCTTTCTTCGGCAAGGCAGCCTGCAGTTTGCTACATGACGGACAGCCCGTGCTGCGTGCTAGCGAGTCACAATTCTGCGCACAAAGCGAATGATGGAACCTGGAGGAACCCACAAAAGAAATAACAGTCGTTTAAGACATGTACATAACATTAAATAACCCGAGTACATATAATATGGAGGAAAAACTAAAAATTACATGTTTGCTTACACAAAAGGTCAGCTCCTACGCAGGAACAAGGTATACCAAATAAAGGCTGCACAAAAAAAAAAAAAAAAAAACAGGCTATGCCAGGTCTGCACAACTTTGCCATTGCCGCATGTTTGTAACATTTTAGCGTTGTAGGACAGTAAGTACAAGGTGTCCCAAACTCGAGAGATCAAGAAAAGCACAAATCCATTTACAGTTGTGCCCAAAAGTTTACATACCCTGGCAGATTTTTTGCTTTCTTTGCCTTTTCCAGAGAGTATGAATGGTAAAAAATTTTTCCACTCATGGTTAGTGGTTAGGTGAAGCCGTTTATTGTCAAACTACTGTGTTTTCTCTTTTTAAATCATCATGACAACCAAAAACATCCAAATGACCCTGATCAAAAGTTCAAACCCCAGTTCTTGATACGGTGTATTACCCCCTCTAACACCAGTGACAGCTTGAAGTCTTTTGTGGCAGTTGTAAAGGTGGCTCTATTTTCTCAGATGATAAAGCTGCCCATTCTTCTTGGCAAAAAGCCTCCAGTTCCAGTAAATTCTGGGTTTTCCTGCATGAACTGTGTGCTTGAGTTCTCCCCAGAGTGGCTCAATGATATTGAGGTCAGGAGACTTTGATGGCAACTCCAGAACCTTCACTTTGTTCTGCTGTAGCCAATGACATGTCGACTTGGCTTTGTGATATGGATCGTTGTCATGTTGGAACGTCCAAGTACATCCCATACACACCTTCCGGGCTGATGAGTGCAAATTTGCCTCCAGTATTTGCTGATAAAGCTCTCCATTCATCTTTCCTTCAACTTTGACCAAATTTCCTGTGCTTTGTAGCTTACACATCCCCACAACATTAGCGATCCACCTCTCTGCTTTACAGTAGGAATGGTGTTCCTTTCAGCATAGGCCTTGTTGAGACCTCTCCAAATGTAATGTTTATGGTTGTGGCCTAAAAGTTCGATTTTGGTCTCATCCCTCCAAATTACCTTGTTCCAGAAGTTTGGAGGCTTGTCTCTGTGCTGTTTGGCGTATTGTAGGCAAGATATTTTGTGGCATTTGCGCAGTAATGGCTTTCTTCTGGCAACTCGAACATGCAGCCCATTTTTATTCAAGTGCCTCCTTATTGTGCATTTTGAAACACTGCTAGTTTTCAGGAAGTCCTGTATATTCAGCTATTTGTGGGTTTTTCTCTGCATAGCGAACAATTTTCCTGGTAGTTGTGGCCGAAACTTTTGTTGGTCTACCTGATCGTGGTTTGGTTTTTACAGAACCCCTGATTTTCCATTTGTTAATCATAGTTTGAACACTGCTGACTGACATTATCAATTCCTTGGATATCTTTTTGTATCCCTTTCTTGTTTTATACAGCTCAACTATCTTTTCCCATAGATCCGTTGACAATACTTTTTCTTTCCTCATGACTCACAATCCTGAAACATCAGTGGCTGGATGAAAGATGCAACAGTCTGTCTGGACCCCAGAAACTCACTCAGCTTTTTTGCACACACTGATTACAAGCAAACAGGTCACAGGTGAGGACGTTACCTTCATTAACCATTCAACCCATTTGTGTCAATTTCTGTGCATGTTACCAGGCCAAAATCACCAGGGTATGTGAACTTTTGATCATGGTTATTTGGATGTTTTTTGTTGTCATTATGATTTAAAAAAAGAAAACACAGTAGTTTGAAAATAAATGGCTTCCCCAAACCACTAACCATGAGTGGAGAAAAAAAAAAAAAAAAAAAAATTGTGTTATTCATACTCTGAAAGAAGGTCAAAAAAAAAAAAAAATCTGCCAGGATATGTAAACCTTTGAGCACAACTGTATAATCTGGAGGAGCTCGTTATATTAATTTATTGTTCTAAAATTACATATATTTTGGTGTAAACTTTCAAAAGTTGCATAATTTTAATGCAACTGGCGGCAGCGCTATAATTATGCGACCTTTGACTTTCTCACACCATTTTCGCCCAACGCCCACAAGGTGGGCAGAGCCGTTTGGGGTGACCGTCGCTCATCATCCAGCAGGACCTGGAGAAAGATTTGTGATGAAGTTCACAGAGGTGTGTGCTAATCACTTAGGGCTCCTGACTGATAAAGAGGGGTATAGCTCTACACCAATCAGAAGCATCTGACTCCAGCCTATCCCATCATCAAGCCTGGCGTAAACAACTAGGATATGGCAAGGATTAATCAGATCAATTCAATGCTTTGGGCCACCATAAAGAAGCACCCCCTGACGCTGTGAACACCTAGTCCCTGACCCTTTTCTTCACACCAGCGTTTGCGACACTAAGACTGGAGAGTAGAAATGCTATAGAAATGCACTGAATACAAGATTAATCCTTGTGATGTCCTTGTGTGATGTATCGACTATATGAATAAGATTTGCATGACCTTGGGAGAGTCAGTTTGTATACATTCATAGGCACCTATTAGATGTTACACAATTGCATAACAGTCTCTTGAAATACATTGTAAAGCACATCTGTCATCAGATTTCCTAGTACAAACTGCAGAAATCACTAAAATCGATGGCTTCGGCCCAATAAGGATGATGTATTTACTTTGACAACCCAAGTCAGAACAGCCGTATAACGCTTTACTGAAGTTTCTCATTTTCTGCCCACCTTGGGTGATTGATGGCTCCTCAGTGTCCCTCCTCCCTGCTGCCCAGTACAAATAGCTGCCATCAGTCATGCCTGGGGCAGAGACTGAAATAGCTTATGAGTCAAGGGTTTTTCCATTTTATAGCTGGACTCATAAAATAATCATTATTAGGGTTCATTCAGATGACCATTCAGTTTGTCCTGGTCAGTTCCGTTTTTATTGCGGACCTACTGACAGGACAATCTTCTCAAAGTCTTTTGTGTAGGATCGGATGGCACACGGAAGCACTTCTGTGTGCATCCGATCCTACAAAAAAACACATCGGATGCCGTATGTTTGTTCTGTTATTATGGTACATGTCCCATTATGTTCCGTAATAACGGACCGTGACTCAATATAAGTTAATGGGACCGCAAAATCCCCGGAAGCACTTCCATGTGCCTTCCATTGGGTGCCCTTGCATTCTATGTCCCGCTCCCCCGCCAGCCCCGCGGCTGCTTGTACAGCAATGTGTCAGGAGCTGCGGTCCGCAAATAAAATGGAAGGCATATACGGAATGGAACGGATGTCACACAGATGCACCTGTGAAAAAACAGGACCGTTTTTTGCGGACCACAAAAAATGGGACGGTCGTGTGAATGTAGCCTTATACAGACATTCTGAGGGGGTTATCTAAATAAATCCACCAGCATAAACGTGTGAGAGATCTACTTCGCAGGATACGCAGTTTGCATTGTAACATTTAAAATGGCACATTAAACATCACATATAAATTCTTTATTGTGCGTGTTCTACGTTTTCACAAAACTCAACCACAACCGAAAGAAAAAGTGAGAAGGAAATAGAAGAGAATCGTACTTTAAGCATTTGGGGCACTGCTTCATGTTCTCCAGGGAGCCGGGCTGATTACACTGGACGCAGGGCTCCGCGAGGCATCGTTGCGCTTGGCATTTCTTGCACACAGAGAAGTTCTCATACCATAGACTTCCAGGCTCCAACTGTGCGGGGCGAGAGCCACAGATTCGACACACACGGCAATTCTAAGAAGGGACATTGTAAAATGATCATCCATGAGGGATAAAGATTAATATTAATCCAAGTGTTATCATATTTCTGACATTTCAAGCAACGTTTCAGAAAAAGTGGTCGCGTGTATACGAAAAACACTACTTCCAACCATCATGTGACTTCTACCCCACACTATGCGCTTTTTTCACCTGGCAGGCTGTATTTTTCATTTTCCGGTCTATGTGGGAGGACACAAGCTGTGCGGTGAGGTCTACGATACACAGTACTCAGAGAAGCAGGAATCCCGCCTATTCTCTGTATAGCAATGATCAATAGAATGTAAAGGCCACTTTACACGCTGCGATATCGGCACCAATATCGCTAGCGTGCGTACCCGCCCCCATCGGTTGTGCGACACAGGCAAATCGCTGCCCGTGGCGCACAACATCGCCCGGACCCGTCCCACTACTTACCTGCTCTGCGACGTCGCTGTGACTGGCGAACCGCCTCCTTTCTAAGGGGGTGGTCCGTGCGGCGTCACAGCGACGTCACTAAGCGGCCACCCAATCAAAGCGGAGGGGCGGAGATGAGCGGGACGTAACATTCCGCCCACCCCTTCCTTCCGCATTGCGGGCAGCGACAGGTAAGGTGAGGTTCCTCGTTCCTGCGGCGTCACACGGAGCGATGTGTGCTGCCGTAGCAACGAGGAACTACATCGTACACGCTGCAGCAGCGATATTTGAGAATGGACCCCCATGTCACCGATTTTGAACGTTTTTGCGACGATTCAAAATCGCTCATAGGTGTCACACGCAACGACATCGCTAATGCGGCCAGATGTGCGTCACAAATTCCGTGACCCGCATTAGCGATGTCGTAGCGTGTAAAGCGGCCTTAAGAGATGGAGAGTAGTACTGGGCTGTGTGGCTGCGAGTCCAGCTTTGGCACAAGCTAAATCAGTGCAGCTTGATATGGCAGTCTTATCTGCCTCTGCTGCCTCTCCATTTCATCACTTTCTCCTCAGATCTTCCCCCGTCCATCTGCAAAAAGCTTAAAAGGAAAGCCATCAACCAATGCATGCTGCCTGAACCAGAGCCACATTCCTGTAATATACTAGTTGAAAGTGTGGAAGGTTAAGAGGAGACTAGTCCAAGAGGCAGGTACCCAACTGGCTTCTCCCGCCCTCCAAGCCACAGTGACCGGCATCTCCCTGTAGGAGTATATAAGAAGGGAACAAGCGCTTTAGCTGAGCAGACTAGAAGATGGCGGGGAGCTGCCTCAGACTAGTCCCCTCATCCATGGTGGTGCGCAAAATAGGACCTCCTCTGAAATGCTTCAGGGTTTCAGAGAAAACCTACAATATTAGAATTCAGCAACCGATGTCTAATTTATGCTGTCTGTGGTTTAGGTAGCGTGAATCAGATGACAGGTGCCTTTAAAGGGAATCTGTCACCAGGTTTTTGCTCCCCCATCTGAGAGCAGCATAATGTACAGAGACCCCGATTCCAGCGATGTATCACTTACTGAGCTGTTTGTTGTAATTTTGATAAAATCAATGGTTTTCTCTGCTGCAGATCTAGCAGTTATACAGTGCTTATGAATATGCTGGACTACCTGGCAGCACGCCAAGTAGTCCTCTAATGACAAAATCACTGTTTAATCAGCAGTAGATTATCAAAACTACCCATAAGCAGTCCAGTAAGTGACACTTTGCTGGAATCAGGGTCTCTGCCCCTACATTATGCTGCTCTCAGATTATGTGTCAAACACCTGGTGACAGATTCCCTTTAATATGCTATGTAACCTCACTTTGGTCGTAGTCAGACTCCAGCAGTTCAGGTGGAAGGAGGAGATTAAGCAGAATTCTCTGATGAGATATATTACTAAACTATTATATTCACTTGTCCTATTGATTTACACAAAGAAAGCATATTCTTTGTATTTTCTTCAATTCCCCTAAGAAAGTACAAAAATTCCCTGCTAAGAAGCGGGTCTTTTGTCAACTTGTTATTCATTTGCCATTAACGTCTTCTGCTATTGCCACAATCCACGAAGGATGCGATGGTAAGTAATGCAGAGATCTATCACTCCCCGATTCATGCCACCCAATCTGAACTAAACCTATTCACCAAAGAGTTACCAAACACGCGAGCAGGAGCCAATCTGGACTCAGTGCACGAGGCCCAAACTGGATTCATGCTTGGCAAGTCTATGGCAATAGGTATTTGTAGACTGTATATGCAGGTGCCATAGGAGGGAGAGGAAAAAAGGACATTTTCACTTAACGCTGCCAAGTCTTTTCATAGTGATGAAAGGGGAATTCTTATGGCGTGTCTTAGAAACCATCGGGCTCAAACCATGTTTATATATCTACAATAAAAGGAATCTGTCTAGAGATTTCTGCAACATCTTCTGAGAGCAGCATAAATTAGGGGCAAAGACCCCAATTCCAACGATGTATCACTTACTGGGCTGCTAATGTTTTGTTGTTAGAATATTATATATATATATATATATATATATATATATATATATATATATATATATATATATATATATATATATATATATATATATATATATATAAATACACATATATATATATACACATATATATATATATAGATATATATATATATATCACTTTTATTCACAGATTAACTCTGCTCCTTAACCCTAGAACACGCAAGCAATTCAATCTACCATTGGAAAACAAATGACCTAGCAAGCCTGCGAGGCCCCAGGTATGCGTTCTAGGGTTAAAGAGGTTGTCTTTAAAATATACTTTATGTAGGTTATGTGTATCAATACACTATTCTTCAGGAACAAGGTCCAATCACATCTGCTGGATAGTGGAGGAAGAAAAAGGAAAAAAAAAAAAAAATACAGATATTAACAGCACAGGATCACAGCTCCAGCTTTTTGGGAGGTAAAAGATGCAGGGAAATGTTTTACCTCACAGAAAGAATCAGCTGTCAATGATCCCATTCTGTCCTGTCTATATTCCCTTGCTTCCTCCCCTGCTCAGGACTGTGGTATGTGCAGGCCACGTTCTTGTACGGTCAGTCACGGCTGTTACATATCACATAGCAGGGGCACATATATAACTACAGGAATATATGTTATACATGATACAATGTAATGGGACAACTACTTTAACACCTTCCAAATCGCTGATAGAAGATAACCGTCCAGGTGTGCTGTGGTACTCTGCGCTGACATTCTAAAACATTACTGCAGAGCAAAGCAGCTGCAGAAGCAGGAATCCAGCTGTGAAACACAGCCAAACTCCTCATATTGGAGGTATAGACCATGTACTACCTCCCCGATCACCAGATACATGGTGCTAACCATACAAAAAAAACAAAAACACAGTAATAATGTACTAATAAAGTGCTTGTCCATATGTGGCATGTTGCTGGTAGTCCTCCCAACCTAAATGCATGTTCCGTATTCTAGCTTCCTGGGGGAGGTCCTGTGTGTGCATCACACGGCAATGATGACATTGCACTAGCCCAACTAATCAAAAGACGAGCCAGGGATGCAAGGGGTTAAGGAGATTTGCAGACGGGACGGTGGACTGGAGTCCTGAGAATCGATTCTCCAGTCTCTATTGGTCACACCAAATATTGATGGGACTTAGATTTCTCTTTTCTTCAGTCATTAAGCCTTTTAAATAATAAAAATAAACTATTAACACTTCCAGTTTGGAATGATTTCTTACTTTGCAGCATTTTTATTTCCACAATTTCCTAAACCTTTTGGAAAATACTACATATGGATGACATTTAGTAGAGTAACTATAAAAACAAACAAAACACAAGTTTCCATTAAAACGAACTGGGAGAAAGGTGTAGATCCAGTTGGACAGACAGGCGGTCCTATGCATAGCTATCAGAACCATGGCGTGCCAGAATTATTTTTCTTCTATAGGGTATAGAAAGCCTGCTTTACACCATACGATCCAGCATACGATATCGTATGCAATCTTAACCACCCCCATCGTATGTGCGGCACGTTCAATTTGTAGAATGTGCCGCAGAAACGATTATTTGCAGTCACACGTACTTACCCCTCCATACGACCTCGCTATGGGCGGCGAACATCCACTTCCTTGAGTGGGAGGGACGTTCGGCGTCACATCGACGTCACACGGCCGCCGGCCAATAGAAGCGGAGGGGCGGAGATGAGCGGGACATAAACATCCCGCCCACCTCCTTCCTTCCGCATTGCCGGCCGGGACGCAGGTAAGCTGAAGTACATCGTTCCTGGGGTGTCACACACTGCGATGTGTGCTGCCTCGGGAACATTGAACAACCTCACATTCAATTTTTAGCAATTGAATGACGTGCATGCGATGAACGTTTTAACGTTCAATCACACGTAGCTGTCACACGCTACAATATAACTTACGATGCCAAATTTGCATCACTTACGACGTGACCCCGCCGACACATCATAAGATATATTGTAGCGTGTAAAGCCCACTTAACACTCACGCCGGTTTAGGATTGGTACTCGCAACCATTCTCGCTGTTTTAGATTGCAAGAGGAGGGTAAACATCATGCACGTGTTTAGGAGCAGAAGGTGGTCTGGAACCCGGGTTAGATTGGCAGGTGAGGTAATTCAGTTCTATGTCTATTACTATACCTCAGTGACACGGCTTCAGAGGGAGGAGATTACAATAGGTTTTCAGGGAAGTTTACAATAGGGCAGGAACTTTATCACGAGTTTATGGAAACCACTTAACAATGAACATGTAACCAGATGGAATAACGATTGGGTGGAGAAGGGAACTGTCTATAAATGCTGTAGCCAACATGGGTAGATCCCGATGGTCTTCCACCAGGCAACAGCAGAGAATGCTGGGTCTATTAGGGCCTCATTTCCTTTTAGAAAATGATACTTATTTGATAAGAGACCACAACCTTTCAATTGAGTGTTAAATTGCAGCAGTATAGAGAATATTATTAGGTACAGACCTAAAACAACGCCCTCCCCTCCCCCCCACACAGACCAACATCGGCAGAATTACGCCAATATAAAGAGGTTCAGCACCTAGCCTAATGTTTAGAAGAGGGAGGGGCGGAGCTCTGCTTCTAGCTCCTCCCCATCACAGAATCTCATCAGCACTAACTGCCAACTCCTATCTCAGTAATGGGAAAGTCTTCACTGAATACAGATTTTACCGCAAAACTGATACATTCTGGCAGAGAAAGACATAAATTTGTCCGATAATGTATATTACAAAGTTGCTTATTTTCAGGTGCTCTACTAATGTAATAAAAACAGTTACACTAAAAGGCCCCACATACACGTTGTATAGCGGTGTAGCTAACAATCATTCGATCAACACCATTCTGACTTTACCCCTCCATACTCAGTTCAGCCGAGTATGCCTGCGTTCTCTATGAGAGAGCTGAAGTCAGACTCCTCTGGCAGCAGCTTCTTTCCAAGGAGAACCCAAGGCTCGGCCATTGGAATTCCAAAGTGTCAATCCTTTTCTTTTTAGAAATCAGTCAAATGGAAGTCGGGAGCCCCCTGTACATATCGGCATGTTCAAGCGACTTTATGGGATGATGTGGAAGCAGAGGTCTAGATCTCGGTGATGTCTCCGCAGCAGCTGAGTAATAACTCACGAAGATTTTACAATCATAACATGAATAAGACCCCTGTTCACATCATGTTTATGGCCTCCAATGAACGGATGCTATAATGTGGAATGTGTCACACTCTGGCTGCAATTGTAGAAAGTACTAAGCACAATTGAATGGAACAGCACAGTCTACTGGACTAACCCGTATTTTTTTTGGGGGGGGGGGGCGGGACACCGGCACGCTATTGGCCTCAGTCAACAAAATTTAAAACTTGAGTATGACCAAGATCAAGACGGAGGGCAAATGTAACCTCTCGGCTGAAATAGTAAGCAAAAAACTGAATATCTTCCTGCCGGTAGGTGGGGATATACTGCGGAGGAGGAGTTAAACTCCGCTTTTTTGCCTAGTGTCGCCTCCTAGTGGCAGTAGCATATACCCATTGTTTCCGGTGTCCCCCAATGAAGCGAAAGAGAAATGTTAGTAAGTATAAGTCCAAAGGCCTGTATTAAAGCTATGTATCACTCAGAGGCTTCTCAGGTAAATACCTTGCATTTCCATGAGCCGGCAGGCAGATCCTCCATGGCTGGTTTCAGACAGAAAGTGTGATATCCTTTGTCACAAGCATCACAAACCAACATCATTGAATCCTTGCCAGGTTTTCTGTAGAGGATAAGATATGGAGTAACTCAGACATGGCACTTTAAAGTCACCATTGCGTGCACAACTCAAGTAACCTAACACAACATGGCTACAATCATCACTTCCTTTTCCCATATGCTTTAAATTAGAGCACTGAAAAATAAAAAAAAAAGTAACAGCAAAAGGTGTTGGCCACAAACACATAAGCTATTTTAGGCCCTGAGGACATAGCCATTTTTATTCTTTTACTTTAAAATCGCTGCCTTGTAAGAGCCATAGCGGTGTAATTTTTCCAATAATCAATTAAAGAAGGGAATTTTGTTTACTTACCGTAAATTCCTTTTCTTCTAGCTCCAATTGGGAGACCCAGACAATTGGGTGTATAGCTTCTGCCTCCGGAGGCCACACAAAGTATTACACTTAAAAAAGTGTAAAGCCCCTCCCCTTCTGCCTATACACCCCACCGTGCATCACGGGCTCCTCAGTTTTGGTGCAAAAGCAGGAAGGAGGAAACTTATAAATTGGTCTAAAGTAAATTCAATCCGAAGGAAGTTCGGAAAACTGAAAACCATTCAACATGAACAACATGTGTACACAAAGAACAACAGCCCGAAGGGAACAGGGGCGGGTGCTGGGTCTCCCAATTGGAGCTAGAAGAAAAGGAATTTACGGTAAGTAAACAAAATTCCCTTCTTCTTTGTCGCTCCATTGGGAGACCCAGACAATTGGGACGTCCAAAAGCAGTCCCTGGGTGGGTAAAATAATACCTCGTAATAGAGCCGTAAAACGGCCCCTTCCTACAGGTGGGCAACCGCCGCCTGAAGGACTCGCCTACCTAGGCTGGCATCTGCCGAAGCATAGGTATGCACCTGATAGTGTTTCGTGAAAGTGTGCAGGCTCGACCAGGTAGCCGCCTGACACACCTGCTGAGCCGTAGCCTGGTGCCGCAAAGCCCAGGACGCACCCACGGCTCTGGTAGAATGGGCCTTCAGCCCTGAGGGAACCGGAAGCCCAGAAGAACGGTAGGCTTCGAGAATTGGTTCCTTGATCCACCGAGCCAGGGTTGATTTGGAAGCCTGTGACCCTTTACGCTGGCCAGCGACAAGGACAAAGTGCATCCGAGCGGCGCAGGGGCGCCGTACGAGAAATGTAGAGTCTGAGTGCTCTCACCAGATCTAACAAGTGCAAATCCTTTTCACATTGGTGAACTGGATGAGGACAAAAAGAAGGTAAGGAGATATCCTGATTGAGATGAAAGGGGGATACCACCTTAGGGAGAAATTACGGAACCGGACGCAGAACCACCTTGTCCTGGTGAAACACCAGGAAAGGAGCTTTGCATGACAGCGCTGCTAGCTCAGACACTCTCCGAAGTGATGTGACTGCTACTAGGAAGACCACTTTCTGCGAAAGGCGTGAAAGAGAAATATCCTTCATTGGCTCGAAAGGTGGTTTCTGAAGAGCCATCAGCACCCTGTTCAGATCCCAGGGTTCTAACGGACGCTTGTAAGGAGGGACTATGTGACAAACCCCCTGCAGGAACGTGCGTACCTGTGGAAGTCTGGCTAGGCGCTTCTGAAAAAACACAGAGAGCGTTGAGACTTGTCCCTTAAGGGAGCCGAGCGACAAACCCTTTTCCAATCCAGATTGAAGGAAGGAAAGAAAAGTGTGCAAGGCAAATGGCCAGGGAGTAAAACCCTGATCAGAGCACCAGGATAAGAATATCCTCCACGTCCTGTGGTAGATCTTGGCGGACGTTGGTTTCCTGGCCTGTCTCATAGTGGCAATGACCGCTTGAGATAACCCTGAAGACGCTAGGATCCAGGACTCAATGGCCACACAGTCAGGTTGAGGGCCGCAGAATTCAGATGGAAAAACGGCCCTTGAGACAGCAAGTCTGGTCGGTCTGGTAGTGCCCACGGTTGGCCCACCGTGAGATGCCACAGATCCGGGTACCACGACCTCCTCGGCCAGTCTGGAGCGACGAGGATGGTGCGGCGGCAGTCGGACCTGATCTTGCGTAACACTCTGGGCAACAGTGCCAGAGGAGGAAACACATAAGGCAGTTGAAACTGCGACCAATCCTGAACTAATGCGTCTGCCGCCAGAGCTCTGTGATCTTGAGACCGTGCCATGAATGCCGGGACCTTGTTGTTGTGCCGGGACGCCATTAGGTCGACGTCCGGCATCCACCAGCGGCAACAGATCTCTTGAAACACGTCCGGGTGAAGGGACCATTCCCCTGCGTCCATGCCCTGGCGACTGAGAAAGTCTGCTTCCCAGTTTTCTACGCCCGGGATGTGAACTGCGGATATGGTGGAGGCTGTGGCTTCCACCCACAGCAGAATCCGCCGGACTTCCTGGAAGGCTTGCCGACTGCGTGTTCCGCCTTGGTGGTTGATGTATGCCACCGCGGTGGAGTTGTCCGACTGAACTCGGATCTGCTTGCCTTCCAGCCACGGCTGGAACGCCTTTAGGGCAAGATACACTGCCCTTATCTCCAGAACATTGATCTGAAGGGAGGACTCTGGCTGAGTCCAGGTACCCTGAGCCCTGTGGTGGAGAAAGACCGCTCCCCACCCTGACAGACTCTCGTCCGTCGTGACCACCGCCCAGGATGGGGGTAGGAAGGATTTCCCCTTCGACAATGAAGTGGGAAGAAGCCACCACCGAAGGGAGGCTTTGGCTGCCTGAGAAAGGGAGACGTTCCTGTCGAGGGACGTCGACTTCCTGTCCCATTTGCGGAGAATGTCCCATTGAAGTGGACGCAGATGAAACTGCGCAAAAGGAACTGCCTCCATTGCTGCCACCATCTTCCCTAGGAAGTGCATGAGGCGCCTCAAGGGGTGTGACTGGCCTTGAAGGAGAGATTGCACCCCTGTCTGTAGTGAACGCTGTTTGTCCAGCGGAAGCTTAACTATCGCTGAGAGAGTATGAAACTCCATGCCGAGATATGTCAGTGATTGGGCCGGTGTCAGATTTGACTTTGGGAAATTGATGATCCACCCGAATCTCTGGAGAGTCTCCAGAGCAATGTTCAGGCTGTGTTGGCATGCCACTCGAGAGGGTGCCTTGACAAGCAGATCGTCTAAGTAAGGGATCACCGAGTGTCCCTGAGAGTGTAGGACTGCTACCACTGTTGCCATGACCTTGGTGAAGACCCGTGGGGCTGTCGCCAGGCCGAAAGGCAGTGCCACGAACTGAAGGTGTTCGTCCCCTATGGCGAAACGCAGGAAGCGCTGATGCTCTGGTGCAATCGGTACGTGGAGATAAGCATCTTTGATGTCGATTGATGCTAGGAAATCTCCTTGGGACATTGAGGCGATGACGGAGCGGAGCGATTCCATCCGGAACCGCCTGGTTTTTACGTGTTTGTTGAGCAGTCTTAGGTCCAGAACAGGACGGAAAGATCCGTCCTTTTTTGGCACCACAAACAAGTTGGAGTAAAAACCGTGACCCTGTTGCTGAAGAGGAACAGGGATCACCACTCCTTCTGCCTTCAGAGTGCACACCGCCTGAAGAAGAGCATCGGCTCGCTCGGGGGGCGGAGATGTTCTGAAGAATCGAGTCAGAGGACGAGAGCTGAACTCTATCCTGTAACCGTGAGACAGAATGTCTCTCACCCAACGGTCTTGTACCTGTGGCAGCCAGGCGTCGCAAAAGCGGGAGAGCCTGCCACCGACCGAGGATGCGGTGTGAAGAGGCCGAAAGTCATGAGGAGGCCGCTTTGGGAGCGGTTCCTCCGGCGGTCTTTTTAGGACGTGACTTAGACCGCCATGAATCGGAGTTCGTCTGACCCTTCTGTGGCCTGTTGGACGAGGAGAATTGAGACCTGCCCGCGGGCCGAAGGGACCGAAACCTCGATTGTACCTTCCGTTGTTGAGGTCTGTTTGGTTTGGACTGGGGTAAGGATGAGTCCTTTCCCTTGGATTGTTTAATGATTTCATCCAATCGCTCACCAAACAGGCGGTCGCCAGAAAATGGCAAACCGGTTAAGAACTTTTTGGAAGCAGAGTCTGCCTTCCATTCACGTAGCCACATGGCCCTGCGGACTGCCACCGAATTTGCGGATGCTACCGCCGTACGGCTCGCAGAGTCCAGGACAGCATTAATGGCGTAGGACGCAAACGCCGACACCTGAGAGGTTAAGGACACCATCTGCGGAGCAGAGGCACGTGTGACTGCATTAATCTGCGAGTGACAAGCTGAGATAGCTTGGAGTGCCCATACGGCTGCGAATGCCGGAGCAAAGGACGCGCCGATAGCTTCATAGATGGATTTCAACCAGAGCTCCATCTGTCTGTCAGTGGCATCTTTGAGTGAAGCCCCATCTTCCACTGCAACTATGGATCTAGCCGCCAGTCTGGAGACTGGAGGATCCACCTTGGGACACTGAGCCCAACCCTTGACAACGTCAGGGGGGAAGGGATAACGTGTGTCCTTAAGGCGCTTAGAAAAGCGCTTATCTGGACAAGCTCGGTGTTTCTGGACTGCCTCTCTGAAGTCGGAGTGATCCAGAAACGTACTCATTGTACGCTTGGGAAACCTAAAACGGAATTTCTCCTGCTGAGAAGCTGACTCCTCAATTGGAGGAGCTGGGGGAGAAAGATCCAACACCTGATTGATGGACGCTATAAGGTCATTCACTATGGCGTCTCCTTCAGGTGTATCTAGGTTGAGAGCGGCCTCAGGATCAGAATCCTGATCTGCCACCTCCGCTTCATCCTCTAGAGAGTCCTCCTGCTGAGACCCTGAGCAGTGTGATGAAGTCGAGGGAAGCTCCCAGCGAGCCCGCTTAGGCGGTCTGGGACTGCGGTCCGTGTCAGAGACCTCACCTTGGGACCTATGAGTCACCCCAGGAGCACTTTGCTGCTCCAACCGAGGGGGGCCTGGGGTCAATGATTCAACAGTGCCCGGGGCCTGTGTTACCGGCCTGGACTGCAAGGCTTCTAGTATTTTAGCAGACCATTTATCCATACTCTCAGAAAGTTTGTCAGCGAATACTGCAAACTCCGTCCCTGTCACCTGGACAGTGGTAGCAGGTGGTTCCACTTGGGCCACCAGTGGCAGAGGCTCCGGCTGAGTAAGTGCCACAGGGTCCGAGCATTGCACACAATGAGGGTAGGTGGAACCTGCCGGTAGCATAGCCGCACATGAGGTACAGGTTGCAAAGTAAGCCTGTGCTTTGGCACCCTTGCTTTTTGCGGACGACATGCTGTTGTCTCCTCTGAGTACAATCCGGGAGGGTATATAGCCAAAAACCAACAGTGCGACCGTACAGAGTAAATGTATAGCATATAAGCATATATATATATATACACACTTCGGCACCCAGGGGGGCCAGCACCTAGAAACAGGTGCGGCTTACCGACCGCCCAAAGCGGTTGTGTGACCACCAGATTCCCTGCCTGGGCCTCCCAGAGCCGTGTTGTCTCTCCTCTCCAGCTTCAGAAGTGCTGACAGGAATGGCTGCCGGCGTTCTGTGAGGAGGAGAGGGCCGTGGGCGTGCCCTAGAAAGTGCGGGAATCTGGTGCCCCACGGTGCTCAGTGAGGGGGGAGGAGGATACAAAGTATGCTCCAGCCCTCAGCGCTGACGTCCAGTGCAGTGTCCCGCCCTTCCCCTGACTGGCAGGCCCGGGGGCGGGAGTATGCGGTACTAGGCCGCAGAAGCCGGGGACTAAAGTTATAAGCGCGGCCGGCAAACAAGCGCGGCCAGCGCGGTAGTCCCGGCGCACTAACACACCCAGCAGTGCTGCAGCGTGTATGACACAAGCGCTCCATGCGCCGTCCCCAAGGGGACACAGAGTACCTCACAGTAGCAGGGCCTTGTCCCTGACGATACCCGGCTCCTGTCCAGCAGATTCCCCAGGGGCTGCGGAGGGAGCACGGTCCCAGTGCCTGGAGACCGATTAGGATCCCACTTCACCCAGAGCCCTTAAGGGATGGGGAAGGAAAACAGCATGTGGCTCCTGCCTATGTACCCGCAATGGGTACCTCAACCTTAACAGCACCGCCGACCAGAGTGGGGTGAGAAGGGAGCATGCCGGGGGCCCTGTTATGGGCCCTCTTTTCTTCCATCCGATATAGTCAGCAGCTGCTGCTGACTAAATTGTGGAGCTATGCGTGCATGTGTGCCTCCTTCACACAAAGCATAAAAACTGAGGAGCCCGTGATCCACGGGAGGGTGTATAGGCAGAGGGGAGGGGTTACACTTTTTAAAGTGTAATACTTTGTGTGGCCTCCGGAGGCAGAAGCTATACACCCAATTGTCTGGGTCTCCCAATGGAGCGACAAAGAAAAAAAAATTTAAAAAAAAAAAAAAATTTTTAAGCCATCTAACTTAAAGGAGCTGGAGCAGTTTCGCCTTGAGGAATGGACAAAAATCTCAGTGGCAAGATGTAGAAAGCTCATAGCGACTTATCCAAAGCGCCTTGCAGCTGTAATTGACACAAAACAGGGCTCTACAAAGTTTTGACTTTAGGGGGGGGGGGGTGAATAGTTATGCACATCAAAGTTTTCAGTTGTTTTGTCCTATTTGTTGTTTGCTTCACAGTAAAAAAAAAAAAAAAAAAGAAAAACCAAATATTAAACAGTTGAGGCATTTTTTTTTTTTTTTACATTAACTGATACAAACACTCAAAAAAAAAAAAAAAAAAAATGACATTCCAAATTCTGAGGTAGCAAAACACGAAGTATGCCAAGGGGGTGAATACTTCTGCAAGGCACTGTATATGTCCATTAACGGTACCATTTTGGGGTATAGTTCAAAAAATATTAATATGATTAATACAAAAACTGCGACAAAATAATATTATATATATAGCTTTGAAAAGTCGTAAATTGTGGCATTCGAATGGTGTGCACCAAAAAAAAAAAAAAAGTGTGTATATATTATATTATACACACATACATACAGTGCCTACAAGTAGTATTCAACCCCCTGCAGATTTAGCAGGTTTACACATTCGGAATTAACTTGGCATTGTGACATTTGGACTGTAGATCAGCCTGGAAGTGTGAAATGCACTGCAGCAAAAAGAATGTTATTTCTTTTTTCTTTTTTTTTTTTTTTTTAAATTGAGAAAAGTTTATTCAGAGGGTCATTTATTATTCAACCCCTCAAACCACCAGAATTCTGTTTGGTTCCCCTAAAGTATTAAGAAGTATTTCAGGCACAAAGAACAATGAGCTTCACATGTTTGGATTAATTATCTCTTTTCCAGCCTTTTCTGACTGATTAAGACCCTCCCCAAACTTGTGAACAGCACTCATACTTGGTCAACATGGGAAAGACAAAAGGAGCATTCCAAGGCCATCAGAGACAAGATCGTGGAGGGTCACAAGGCTGGGAAGGGGTACAAAACCCTTTCCAAGGAGTTGGGCCTACCTGTCTCCACTGTTGGGAGCATCATCCGGAAGTGGAAGGCTTATGGAACTACTGTTAGCCTTCCACGGCCTGGACAGCCTTTGAAAGTTTCCTCCCGTGCCGAGGCCAGGCTTGTCCGAAGCGTCAAGGCTAACCCAAGGACAACAAGGAAGGAGCTCCGGGAAGATCTCATGGCAGTGGGGACATTGGTTTCAGTCAATACCATAAGTAACGTACTCCACCGCAATGGTCTCGGTTCCAGACGAGCCCGTAAGGTACCTTTACTTTCAAAGCTTCATGTCAAGGCTCGTCTACAGTTTGCTCATGATCACTTGGAGGACTCAGACAGACTGGTTCAAGGTTCTCTGGTCTGATGAGACCAAGATCGAGGTCTTTGGTGCCAACCACACACGTGACGTTTGGAGACTGGATGGCACTGCATACGACCCCAAGAATAGCATCCCTACAGTCAAGCATGGTGGTGGCAGCATCATGCTGTGGGGCTGTTTCTCAGCCAAGGGGCCTGGCCATCTGGTCCGCATCCATGGGAAGATGGATAGCACGGCCTACCTGGAGATTTTGGCCAAGAACCTCCGCTCCTCCATCAAGGATCTTAAGATGGGTCGTCATTTCATCTTCCAACAAGACAACGACCCAAAGCACACAGCCAAGAAAACCAAGGCCTGGTTCAAGAGGGAAAAAAATCAAGGTGTTGCAGTGGCCTAGTCAGTCTCCTGACCTTAACCCAATTGAAAACTTGTGGAAGGAGCTCAAGATTAAAGTCCACATGAGACACCCAAAGAACCTAGATAACTTGGAGAATATCTGCATGGAGGAGTGGGCCAAGATAACTCCAGAGACCTGTGCCGGCCTGATCAGGTCTTATAAAAGACGATTATTAGCTGTAATTGCAAACAAGGGTTATTCCACAAAATATTAAACCTAGGGGTTGAATAATAATTGACCCACACTTTTATGTTGAAAATTTATTAAAATTTAACTGAGCAACATAACTTGTTGGTTTGTAAGATTTATGCATCTGTTAATAAATCCTGCTCTTGTTTGAAGTTTGCAGGCTCTAACTTATTTGCATCTTATCAAACCTGCTAAATCTGCAGGGGGTTGAATAGTACTTGTAGGCACTGTACATACATACTTCTCATTAAGGTACACTCTGCCGCCATCTTGACAGAAAAAAACGTAGGAATGTAGAAATTTTTGCAAATTTATTAAAACAAGAAAAACTGAAATATCACATGCTCATAAGTATTCAGACCCTTTGCTCAGTATTGAGTAGAAGCACCTTTTGAGCTAGTACAGCCAGGAGTCTTCTTGGGAATTATGCAACAAGTTTTTCACACCTGGATTTGGGATCCTCTGCCATTCTTCCTTGCAGATCCTCTCCAGTTCCGTCAGGTTGGATGGTGAACGTTGGTGGACAGCCATTTTCAGGTCTCTCCCAAGACGCTCAATTGGGTTTAGGTCAGGGCTCTGGCTGGGCCAGTCAAGAATGGTCACAGTTGTTCTGAAGCCATCCATTTGTTATTTTAGCTGTGTGCTTAGGATCATTGTTTTGTTGGAAGATGACCCTTCGGCCAAGTCCAAGAGGTTTTCTTCCAGGATATCTCTGTACTTGGCCGCATTCATTTTTCCTTCAAATTACAACCAGTCCTCCTGTCCCTGCAGTTGAAAACCACGCCCACAGCATGATGCTGCCACCACCATGTTTCACTGTTGGGTTGTATTGCGCAGGTGATGAGCAGTGCCTGGTTTTCTCCACACATACCACTTAGAATTATCACCAAAAAGTTCTATCTTCATCTCATCAGACCAGAAAATCTTAGATCTCATAGTCTGGGATTCCTTCATGTGTATTTTTGCAAACTCTATGTGGGCTTTCATAGGATTTTCACTAAGGAGAGGCTTCCGTCGGGCCACTCTGCCACAAAGGCCTGGCTGGTGGAAGGCTGCAGTGATAGTTGACTTTGTGGAACTTTCTCCCATCTCCCATCTCCGGAGCTCAGCCACAGTGATCTTGGGGTTCTTCTTTTCCTCTCACCAAGGCTCTTCTACCACGATTGCTCAGTTTGGCTGGACGGCAAGGTCTAGGAAGAGTTCTGGTGGTCCCAAACGTCTTCCATTTAAGGATTATGGAGGCCATTGTGCTCTTAGGAACCTTGAGTACTGCAGAAATTCTTTTGTAACCTTGGCCAGATCTGTGCCTTGCCACAATTCTGTCTCTGAGCTCCTTGGGCAGTTCCTTTGACCTCATGATTCTCATTTTGTCTAATATGCACCGAGCTGTGAGGTCTTATATAGACAGGTGTGTGCCTTAGTTTCCAAATCAAGTCCTATCAGTTAAATTAAACACAACTGGACTCCAATGAAGAAGTGGAACCATCTCAAGGATCAGCATGTGAAATGGAAATGGACAGCATGTTACTTAAATAGGAGTTTGAGCAAAGGGTCTGAATACTTATGACCATGTGATATTTCAGTTTTTCTTGTTTAATAAATTTTGCAAAAATGTCTACATTTGTTTTTTTCTGTCAAGATGGGGTGCAGAGTGTGCATTAAATGAGTAAAATAATTGAACTTTTTTGAATTTACCAAATGGCTGTAAAGAGTAAAAAATGTAAAGGGGTCTGAAAACTTTCCATATATTTTATTTATTCATTATATATATATATATATATATATATATATATATATATATATATATATATATATATATATATATATATATATATATATATATATATATATATATATATATATATATATATATATATATATATATATATATATATATATATTTATTTTTTTTTTTATTTGGCGCACACCATTTGAATGCCACAGTTTGCACCTTTTCAAAACTTTCTCAGCCACTCAAAAGAATTTGGGTGGATCCTTGCAGAATACGACGAGGCCATGCACTGCCCCGGACGTTTACTAAAGTTTACGACAAAGTGGCATAAACTATAATCCAAAACAACAACAGCCCTTGGATGGCATAGATTTGTATTTCTGCAACAAATTTATTAAAAGGAAACAAAATCAGAGGCATCTTACGCCCGAATCTTCAGTTATCGGAGTTGTGTGTGAGCAGCTGCCCAATCAGTACAACCTGTGCATCTGTCAGACCATAAATGAAGCTGGATGAATCCAGGCAGTTTCGGTGCAGCACTTTCAAGCTGCATAGCAAAGGGCATTCACTTTGTCTATAAAACCAGACACCTTTCAGATAGAGGTGGCTGGTAACCTGGGCAATGAGCAGTAAAGTATAGACATTAAATATCCTCAAGAACAGAGGAATTTCTATAGGCTGTAAATTGTAAAGCACTTGTAGAAACAAGTAACTTTCCAATTTTACCCATTTAATAAAATGTGACAACCTCTTCAACTACTTGCAAATGCCCATAGACTATAGATATCTGGACCGTCCGCATGATTCTCTGCACTGATGTCCGTAAATGTCAATGCAGAGAATAGCAGCTACAGAAGATCAGGACCAGGGAGCCAGCCGTCAGTAACAGCTGAATGCCCCATAGCGAACGCAGAGATGGTTTACTACCAAAAGGCTGCTGCCAATCCAAATTGTCATCAATAGCCTTGCCTCTGTCAAAAAAAAAAAAACGGTTCCATATATACAAATAATTGATACGGAAAGGGAAACTGTAAAATATATTTATGGGGTATTTTGTAATCAGCAAAATAAAAAAAGTAAAAAACAGTCGTCAAGTTTTCCCACCGATATTGACAGATTCACCAATCTTGTCAACTGGAACTACTAACATATATTGTTGCACCACGATAAAATATCAAAAGAAGGAAAAGCTTTCAGTCATTTCTCTGATTCTAAGGCCGGGGCCACACGGGGACTACTGCGATCCCCTTGCATGAGACTCGGCTCGTGCTGGCAGTACAGCAGAGCCGAGTCTCATGCTTGTGTCCTTGCAACTGAGGTCCGTTCGTGCGAGCAGACCTCAGCTGCGGGGGGCGGGCCGGCTCTCAGGAGGGGTGGGAGGGATTTCTCTCCCTCTCTCCTGCGTAGCCGGCTATAGACATTCTCTCATTGCACTGGCAGTACACCGGTGTACCGCGAGTGCAGTGCGATTTTTCTCTCGCCCCATTCACTTGAATGGGTGCGAGAGAAAGAGTCTCGGATTACAATCGCAGCATGCTGCGATTGTTTTCTCGGTCCGATTAGGGCTGAGAAAATAATCGCTCATGTGTGCTCACACACAGGCTAGAATTGGTCCGAGGGGAATGCGATGTTTTATCGCACTCCACTCGCACCGATTTTCTCGCCGTGTGGCTTAGGCCTAACTGTTCCAACAGGATCTACTCAAGATCCCCATGTATCTGTACCTCTAAAGGGGTAGGCTAGCTTTAAGACTTTAAAGATAAACATAGAACACACTTGTACAATGTATTTTTATTTTTTTTTACCTGCAGCTTTGGCACACTTTACACTCAGGACATTGCCAGCCAGAGCGCTTCAAAGGTGTTAGGGTAATCTCCAGACAGGATCCATGATAGTGCAGTCCGCAGCTGGTGCAGAACAGGAGGTCCCCGGGCTTGTCACAGAGCACGCAACAAGAGTCATCTAACGCAGGGCCAACACACAGATTACATAGATTAAATAAAGCACCAATACTTATAATCAAAACAGAATACACAAAAATATATTTATATATATAATATATAATAAATAAATATATGACATTCTCTTTCTTTCCCATGGAATAAATATGGTCATGACAACCTTCAAGAGACACAATATACTGCGATATAATTATAATTGTGTAAAGTACTCTCAGCTTTTCAGAATAGGCAGTTATGGTTGCACTATGTCTGGCCATTATAGGACTGGTGTTCTGCATTTCCACCTCTGCAGACTCACTGAAAGCTGGCGGAAGACTAGATCCTGCACAGCAGAGGGGATTCCTGCTCTACATCCCTTAAGGTGGTGTCACACACAGCGACGACGACAATGATGTCGCCAAGTCACCCATTTTCTGTGACGTAGCAGCGACGTCCCGTTGCGGTCGCTGTGTGTGACATCCAGCAACGACCTGGCCCCTGCTGTGAGGTCGCCGGTCGTTGCTGAATGTCCTGCTTCATTTTTTGGACGTTGCTCTCCCGCTGTGAAGCCCACATCGCTGTGTGTGACAGCGACAGAGCGATGAACTGAAGCGAGCAGGGAGCCGGTGTCTGGCAGCTGCGGTAAGCTGTAACCACGGTAAACATCGGGTAACCAAGAAGCCCTTTCCTTGGTTACCCGATATTTATCTTAGTTACTAGCATCCACCTCTCTCACGCTGCCAGTGCCGGCTCCCTGCACACATAGCTGGAGTACACATCGGGTAATTAACCCGATGTTTACTCTGGCTAGGAGTGCAGGGAGCAGAGAGTCGGCACTGGCAGTGTGAGAGCGGCGGACGCTAGTAACCAAGGTAAATATCGGGTAACCAAGAGAAGTGCTTTCCTTGGTTACCTGATGTTTACCTTAGTTACGCTTCCACGCATCACTGCTGGCTGGGGGGCTGGTCACTGGTGAGATCTGCTTGTTTGACAGCTCACCAGCGACCACGTAACGACGCAGCAGCGATCCTGATAAGGTTAGATAGATCGCTGGTCGTGATGGCTGCTGCGTCGCTATGTGTGACACCACCTTTAGTCACTGAGAAAAGCAGCAGCTCAAACGAAAATAAACAGCAGTACTGAGCAGTGTAAATGTGAATCCAGCTCTTGGGTGGCGTGAAAGACTTGTTAGAAAGCTCAGCTCCATCTTCCCTTGTCCAATTACAACAAATACTCCCTAAACATATATTGTTACATGTCATAACAAATACAAAAACAACAACAAATGTATAACCTGGTTTAGTCAAGAAAATAGCCAAAAGCAGCACTACGAACATAGGGAAGACATGGCACATCTGTAGAAGTTATAGCTTTGTGTGTAAATCATTGTACTTGTTTTTATTATGTATACCAATTCTCACATGTACAGCGCCATGGAATGAAGGGAATTTTGTTTACTTACCGTAAATTCCTTTTCTTCTAGCTCCAATTGGGATACCCAGACAATTGGGTGTATAGGCTATGCCTCCGGAGGCCGCACAAAGTATTACACTAAAAGTGTAAAGCCCCTCCCCTTCTGCCTATACACCCCCCGTGCTCCCACGGGCTCCTCAGTTTTGGTGCAAAAGCAAGAAGGAGGAAAAAAAATTATAAAACTGGTTTAAAGTAAATTCAATCCGAAGGAATATCGGAGAACTGAAACCATTCAACATGAACAACATGTGTACACAAAAAAACAGGGGCGGGTGCTGGGTCTCCCAATTGGAGCTAGAAGAAAAGGAATTTACGGTAAGTAAACAAAATTCCCTTCTTCTTTGTCGCTCCATTGGGAGACCCAGACAATTGGGACGTCCAAAAGCAGTCCCTGGGTGGGTAAATAATACCTCATAATAGAGCCGTAACGGCTCCGTCCTACAGGTGGGCAACCGCCGCCTGAAGGACTCGCCTACCTAGGCTGGCATCCGCCGAAGCATAGGTATGCACCTGATAGTGTTTCGTGAAAGTGTGCAGGCTCGACCAGGTAGCCGCCTGACACACCTGCTGAGCCGTAGCCTGGTGCCTCAAAGCCCAGGACGCACCCACGGCTCTGGTAGAATGGGCCTTCAGCCCTGAGGGAACCGGAAGCCCAGCAGAACGGTAAGCTTCGAGAATTGGTTCCTTGATCCACCGAACCAGGGTTGATTTGGAAGCCTGTGACCCTTTACGCTGGCCAGCGACAAGGACAAAGAGTGCATCCGAGCGGCGCAGGGGCGCCATACGAGAAATGTAGAGTCTGAGTGCTCTCACCAGATCTAACAAGTGCAAATCCTTTTCACATTGGCGAATTGGATGAGGGCAAAAAGAGGGTAAGGAGATATCCTGATTAAGATGAAAAGGGGATACCACCTTAGGTAGAAATTCCGGAACCGGACGCAGAACCACCTTGTCCTGGTGAAACACCAGGAAAGGGGCTTTGCATGACAATGCTGCTAGCTCAGACACTCTCCGAAGTGAAGTGACTGCTACTAGGAAAACCACTTTCTGCGAAAGGCGTGCGAGAGAAATATCCCTCATTGGCTCGAACGGTGGTTTCTGAAGAACCATCAGCACCCTGTTCAGATCCCAGGGTTCCAACGGACGTTTGTAAGGAGGGACGATGTGACAAACCCCCTGCAGGAACGTGCGTACCTGTGGAAGTCTGGCCAAGCGCTTCTGAAAAAACACAGAGAGCGCAGAGACTTGTCCCTTAAGGGAGCCAAGCGACAAACCCTTTTCCAATCCGGACTGAAGAAAGGACAGAAAAGTGGGCAAGGCAAATGGCCAGGGAGAAAAACCCTGATCAGAGCACCATGACAGGAATATTTTCCACGTCCTGTGGTAGATCTTGGCGGACGTTGGTTTCCTAGCCTGTCTCATAGTGGCAATGACCTCTTGAGATAATCCTGAAGACGCTAAGATCCAGGACTCAATGGCCACACAGTCAGGTTGAGGGCCGCAGAATTCAGATGGAAAAACGGCCCTTGAGACAGCAAGTCTGGTCGGTCTGGTAGTGCCCACGGTTGGCCCACCGTGAGATGCCACAGATCCGGGTACCACGACCTCCTCGGCCAGTCTGGAGCGACGAGGATGGCGCGGCGGCAGTCGGCCCTGATCTTGCGTAACACTCTGGGCAACAGTGCCAGCGGAGGAAACACATAAGGGAGATGAAACTGCGACCAATCCTGAACTAAGGCGTCTGCCGCCAGAGCTCTGTGATCGTGAGAACGTGCCATGAATGCCGTGACCTTGTTGTTGTGCCGGGACGCCATTAGGTCGACGTCCGGCATCCCCCAGCGGCAACAGATCTCCTGAAACACGTCCGGGTGAAGGGACCATTCCCCTGCGTCCATGCCCTGGCGACTGAGAAAATCTGCTTCCCAGTTTTCCACGCCCGGGATGTGAACTGCGGAGATGGTGGAGGCCGTGGCTTCCACCCACATCAAAATCCGCCGGACTTCCTGGAAGGCTTGCCGACTGCGTGTTCCTCCTTGGTGGTTGATGTAAACCACCGCTGTGGAGTTGTCCGACTGAATTCGGATCTGCTTGCCTTCCAGCCACTGCTGGAACGCTTTTAGGGCTAGATACACTGCCCTGATCTCCAGAACATTGATCTGAAGTGAGGACTCTTGCCGAGTCCACGTACCCTGAGCCCTGTGGTGGAGAAAAACCGCTCCCCACCCTGACAGACTCGCGTCCGTCGTGACCACCGCCCAGGATGGGGGTAGGAAGGATTTCCCCTTCGATAATGAAGTGGGATGAAGCCACCACCGAAGGGAAGCTTTGGTTGCCTGAGAGAGGGAGACGTTCCTGTCGAGGGACGTCGGCTTCCTGTCCAATTTGCGTAGGATGTCCCATTGAAGAGGACGCAGGTGAAACTGCGCGAAAGGGACTGCCTCCATTGCTGCCACCATCTTCCCCAGGAAGTGCATGAGGCGCCTCAAGGGGTGTGACTGGCCTTGAAGGAGAGATTGCACCCCCGTCTGTAGTGAACGCTGCTTGTTCAGCGGAAGCTTCACTATCTCTGAGAGGGTATGAAACTCCATGCCAAGATATGTCAGCGATTGGGCCGGTGTCAGATTTGACTTTGGAAAATTGATGATCCACCCGAAACTCTGGAGAGTCTCCAGAGTAGCGGTGAGGCTGTGCTGGCATGCCTCTTGAGAGGGAGCCTTGACCAGCAGATCGTCTAAGTAAGGGATCACCGAGTGACCCTGAGAGTGGAGGACCGCAACTACTGCAGCCATGACCTTGGTGAAAACCCGTGGGGCTGTCGCCAGGCCGAACGGCAGTGCCACGAACTGAAGGTGCTCGTCTCCTATGGCGAAGCGCAGGAAGCGCTGATGCTCTGGAGCAATCGGTACGTGGAGATAAGCATCTTTGATATCGATCGATGCAAGGAAATCTCCTTGGGACATTGAGGCGATGACGGAGCGGAGGGATTCCATCCGGAACCGCCTGGCCTTTACGTGTTTGTTGAGCAGTTTTAGGTCCAGGACAGGACGGAAAGACCAGTCCTTCTTTGGAACCACAAACAGGTTGGAGTAAAAACCGTGACACTGTTGCTGAAGAGGAACAGGGACCACCACTCCTTCTGTCTTCAGAGTGCCCAGCGCCTGCAGAAGAGCAGAGCATCGGCTCGCTCGGGAGGCGGAGATGTTCTGAAAAATCGAGTCGGAGGACGAGAGCTGAACTCTATCCTGTAACCGTGAGACAGAATGTCTCTCACCCAACGGTCTTTTACCTGTGGCAGCCAAATGTCGGAAAAACGGGAGAGCCTGCCACCGACCGAGGATGCGGTGTGAGGAGGCCGTAAGTCATGAGGAAGCCGCCTTGGTAGCGGCACCTCCAGCGGTCTTTTTAGGGCGTGACTTAGACCGCCATGGATCGGAGTTCCTCTGATCCTTCTGAGGCCTTTTGTACGAGGAGAATTGGGACCTGCCCGCACCCCGAAAGGACCGAAACCTCGACTGTCCCCTCCTCTGTTGGGGTAATTTTGGTTTGGCCTGGGGTAAGGATGTTTCCTTTCCCTTGGATTGTTTGATGATTTCATCCAGCCTCTCACCAAACAAACGGTCGCCAGAAAATGGCAAACCGGTTAAGCACTTTTTGGAAGCCGAATCTGCCTTCCATTCCCGTAGCCACAGGCGAATTGTCGGCTGCAACCGCCGTACGGCTCGCAGAGTCCAGGACAGCATTAATAGCGTAGGACGCAAATGCCGACGTTTGAGAAGTTATGGACGCCACTTGCGGCGCAGACGTACGTGTGAGTGCGTCAATTTGCGCTTGACCCGCTGCAATAGCTTGGAGTGCCCATACGGCTGCGAATGCTGGAGCAAAAGACGCGCCGATAGCTTCATAGATGGATTTCAACCAGAGCTCCATCTGTCTGTCAGTGGCATCCTTGAGCGAAGCCCCATCTTCAACTGCAACTATGGATCTAGCCGCCAGTCTGGAGATTGGAGGATCCACCTTGGGACACTGAGTCCAGCCCTTGACCACGTCAGGGGGGAAGGGATAACGTGTATCCTTAAGGCGCTTGGAAAAACGCTTATCTGGACAAACTCGGTGTTTCTGGACTGCCTCTCTGAAGTCGGAGTGATCCAGAAACATACTCGTTGTACGCTTGGGGAACCTGAAACGGAATTTCTCCTGCTGAGAGGCTGACTCCTCCACTGGAGGAGCCGAGGGAGAAATATCCAACATTTGATGTATGGACACGATAAGATCATTCACTACGGCGTCACCATCAGGAGTATCAAGGTTGAGAGCGGCCTCAGGATCAGAATCCTGATCAGCTATCTCCGCTTCATCATACAGAGAGTCCTCCCTCTGAGACCCTGAACAATGTGATGAGGTCGAGGGGATTTCCCAGCGAGCTCGCTTAGGCGGTCTGGGGCTGCGGTCCGTGTCAGAGACCTCACCCTGGGATCTATGAGACACCCCGGGGGAACATTGTTGTTCCAACTGAGGGGAACCAGGGGGCAATGATTCCACAGTGCCCATGGTCTGAGATACCGGTCTGGACTGCAAAGCTTCTAGAATTTTAGCCATAGTCTCAGAAAGTCTGTCAGTAAAAACTGCAAACTCCGTCCCTGTCACCTGGACAGTGTTAGCTGGTGGTTCCCCCTGGGCCCCCCTTAGCAGAGGCTCCGGCTGAGCAAGTGCCACAGGGGCCGAGCAGTGCACACAATGAGGGTCAGTGGAACCTGCCGGTAGCGAGGTCGTACATGCGGCGCAGGCAGCATAGTAAGCCTGTGTTTTGGCACCCCTGCCTCTTGTGGGCACCATGCTGTTGTCTCCCCTGAGCAACACAATAGGGTATATAGCCAGAAATCAACCGTGCACCATACAGTGTAAAGTATAGCCTATAAACATATAATCTATAATTACACTTCTGCACAAGTGGGGCCAGCACCTCAGGTGCTGCTTACCGCCCGATTAAAGCGGTTGTGTGGCCACCAGAATCCCTGCCTGGGTCCCCCAGAGCTTGTCTCCCCTCTGCAGCGTCAGAGGAGCTGACAGGAATGGCTGCCGGCGTCCTGAGGAGAGGAGGGAGCCGTGGGCGTGACCCAGAAAGTGCGGGAACTGGTGCCCCACTGTGCACAGTGAGGGGGGTGGAGTATGCAAAGCATGCTCCAGCCCTCAGTGCTGCCGTCCTGTACAGCGTCCCGCCCTTCCCCTGACTGGCAGGGCTGGGGGCGGGAAGAAAAAGAGACTAGGCCGCAAAAGCCGGGGACTCGAGTTATAAGCGCGGCCGCCGTATAAGCGCGGTCGGCGCGGAAGTCCCCGGCGCACTAACAGTCCCAGCCGCGCCGCAGTGATAACAATGGCAGCGGCGGTCAGCGCGGCAGTCCCCATACACTAACACACTCAGCGACGCTGCAGTGTGTAATGGCACAAACGCAGTCAGCGCCGCGGTCCCCGGTGCACTAGCACACCCAGCAATGCTGGAGTGTTGCTGTGCGTGGTCCCCACGGGGACACAGAGTACCTCAAAGTAGCAGGGCCATGTCCCTGAACGATACTCGGCTCCTATCCAGCAGAGTCCCCAGGAGCTGTGGATGGAGCACGGTCTCAGTGCCTGGAGACCGATTAGGATCCCACTTCACCCAGAGCCCTAAGGGGGATGGGGAAGGAAAACAGCATGTGGGCTCCAGCCTCCGTACCCGCAATGGATACCTCAACCTTAACAACACAGCCGACAAGAGTGGGGTGAGAAGGGAGCATGCTGGGGGCCCTGTTAAGGGCCCTCTTTTCTTCCATCCGACATAGTCAGCAGCTGCTGCTGACTAAGCTGTGGAGCTTGCGTGCATGTCTGCCTCCTTCGCACAAAGCAAAAAACTGAGGAGCCCGTGGGAGCCCGTGGGGTGTATAGGCAGAAGGGGAGGGGCTTTACACTTTTAGTGTAATACTTTGTGCGGCCTCCGGAGGCATAGCCTATACACCCAATTGTCTGGGTCTCCCAATGGAGCGACAAAGAAAAATGGAGTAGTAATAATAATAATAATAATAATAATAATAATAATAATAATAAATAAAGTTATAGATGCTAAAATTGTTATATTGACCCTGGTTGTCCCCATGTGTGGCAATGACTGACCGCAGAGGTAGGCATCCTAAAGAAATGCAGACAGGTGCCCCTGCTCACTGTCGTCTTACTCTATAGTACCCTAAAGACACTAGAATTATACACAGATGAATGAAGAGAATTCAAATAAATTAAAAAAAATAAGATTACTAAAGTCAAAAGGCATCTTATTCTGTATTCCTACAGCCTCAGAAATGTGGCTAGTAAGGTCTAAAAATCTATGTACCACAATGCATCTAACTCCATCGTGATTTCCCAGATTGATACACATATATACATTCACCCTCCGGATGTTGGTTCAACAGGAACCCATGGACTGAAGGGTAGTTTGTTGAATGATGGACACAGAGCTGGCTATCATCTCAGCTCCCTGCAGCTCAGCAGCAGGGAGCTGGCTGTCACTTAGCATATTGGCAGGGTGCCCCGCCAACAGAGCGGAGTGGAAGAGAAGCAGCTGCTCTGTCAACAGGACATCGAAGGAAGCAGGAGAATCACTAACTAGCAGGAGCGGTCCATGACCACACCGAGCTGGGAGAGATTGTCGCCAGGCAGAACAGGGAGGTAGTTAGCAACCAAACAAAAAAAAAAATAAAACAAAGACACGAATGTTATATTTACCTGTACTTTTCATTTATGCAAAGTCTCTATAAAGTTAGGGTCTCGTTACGCGTAGCGACGTTCCAGCGATTCCGACAACGATACGACCTCAGGATCGCTGGTATGTCGCTACATGGTCGCTAGTGAGCTGGCAAATAGGCAGATCTAATTAACGACGCAGCAACAATACGATGATCCGTATAACGACCTCGGCGGTCGTTGGGACTCTGTCACACAGCCGCTATTCTGACGATTCAGACCTCAATAGAGGCGTAGGGTTTCCACCCAGCCGTGCCAACAAGGCCGCTCGTCGTTGTTATGGCGTCAAACACAGCGATGCATGCTGCTCAGCAGGACACAAACGATCAAAAAATGAACCAGGACGTTCAGGTACGATTGGCGATATCACAGCAGAGGCCGGTCGCTGCTATGTGTCACACGTAGCGAGATCACTGTTGCGTCCCAAAAGCTGTGACATTTTAGCGATCTCGCTAACGACATCGCTACATGTAACGGGGACTTTAGCCTGAAAAAAGATCAATGGTGACGCTGACAACAACATGTAATGTAAAGAGGAGTCTGAACTAACCCATTGCAGCTGCTTCTGCCACATGTTCGGTGCACAGCAATTTTAAGGTCTTCATTGACTGGAAGGATCCACTCGCAGCAGCGCATGGAAAGTGATATCGGCGCAAACACCCTGTCGAGTGGCACTGAATGGTAGCACCCATCCGTTTACAGTATTCACATTTCTAGAAGATACAAGTGGAAGTTTATTTCTTTCTATTAAATACAATTTGATGGCGGCTCAAAGCTGAGACGTTTACAAACCTGTGAGATCCCTGAGAATACAGCTATATCCACATTAGTCAGTCCAGCTCCTTCCACGCGCTGGACTCCATATGACCACGACGCACACCAGTAGTGAACCCAGCAGTGACCTGTGAATGGAATGAATGTAGGCTCCAATAAGAGAGAGTAGTAAATCAAGGCACTATTATGTCAATCTAACAACCTGGCATGTTAATGTCTAGTCCTGTACTACAAGGGTGGAAAACAACCTTGTATAAGGGAATGACCGCTACAGAACGAGCGGTATAAATAGCCAAACACTATTTTAAAATAACCTATTGCAGAGACGACGTACAAGTACATCATATGTACATCATATGTGCAGAGAATATATGGAGCCTGCGTGATACACAGCGAGAGATATCTAAGGCTGCTTTCACACATCCGGTTTGAGCCGTGCGGCTCAATCCGGCTGTGAAACCTATGCAACGGATGCGGTGAAAACACCGCATCCTTTGCATACGTTTTTTACATGCGGCCCGTCCGGTTTTTGCCGCTTGCGGCATGCTACTGAGTATGCGCAGTGGACAAAACCGCATGCGGTGGTCGGATGCGGTTTTTGCTGCATCGCGCCGCATCCGGCGTCCATAGGGATGCATTGAAAGAAGGGAATTTTGTTTACTTACCGTAAATTCCTTTTCTTCTAGCTCCAATTGGGAGACCCAGACAATTGGGTGTATAGGCTATGCCTCCGGAGGCCGCACAAAGTATTACACTTAAAAGTGTTAAGCCCCTCCCCTTCTGCCTATACACCCCCCGTGCTCCCACGGGCTCCTCAGTTTTGGTGCAAAAGCAAGAAGGAGGAAAAAGAATTATAAACTGGTTTAAAGTAACTTCAATCCGAAGGAATATCGGAGAACTGAAACCATTCAACATGAACAACATGTGTACACAAAAAAACAGGGGCGGGCGCTGGGTCTCCCAATTGGAGCTAGAAGAAAAGGAATTTACGGTAAGTAAACAAAATTCCCTTCTTCTTTGTCGCTCCATTGGGAGACCCAGACAATTGGGACGTCCAAAAGCAGTCCCTGGGTGGGTAAAATAATACCTCGTAAGAGAGCCGTAAAACGGCCTCTTCCTACAGGTGGGCAACCGCCGCCTGAAGAACTCGTCTACCTAGGCTGGCATCCGCCGAAGCATAGGTATGCACCTGATAGTGTTTCGTGAAAGTGTGCAGGCTCGACCAGGTAGCCGCCTGACACACCTGCTGAGCCGTAGCCTGGTGCCTCAAAGCCCAGGACGCGCCCACGGCTCTGGTAGAATGGGCCTTCAGCCCTGAGGGAACCGGAAGCCCAGCCGAACGGTAGGCTTCGAGAATTGGCTCCTTGATCCACCGAGCCAAGGTTGATTTGGAAGCCTGTGACCCTTTACGCTGGCCAGCGACAAGGACAAAGAGTGCATCCGAGCGGCGCAGGGGCGCCGTACGAGAAATGTAGAGTCTGAGTGCTCTCACCAGATCTAACAAGTGCAAATCCTTTTCACATTGGTGAACTGGATGAGGACAAAAAGAAGGTAAGGAGATATCCTGATTGAGATGAAAGGGGGATACCACCTTAGGGAGAAATTCCGGAACCGGACGCAGAACCACCTTGTCCTGGTGAAAAACCAGGAAAGGGGCTTTGCATGACAGCGCTGCTAGCTCAGACACTCTCCGAAGTGAAGTGACTGCTACTAGAAAAACCACTTTCTGCGAAAGGCGTGAGAGAGAAATATCTCTCATTGGCTCGAATGGTGGTTTCTGAAGAACCATCAGCACCCTGTTCAGATCCCAGGGTTCTAACGGCCGCTTGTAAGGAGGAACGATGTGACAAACCCCCTGCAGGAACGTGCGTACCTGTGGAAGTCTGGCTAGGCGCTTCTGGAAAAACACAGAGAGCGCTGAGACTTGTCCCTTAAGGGAGCCGAGCGACAAACCCTTTTCCAGTCCAGATTGAAGGAAGGACAGAAAAGTGGGCAAGGCAAAAGGCCAGGGAGAAAAACCCTGAGCAGAGCACCACGACAGGAAAATTTTCCACGTCCTGTGGTAGATCTTGGCGGACGTTGGTTTCCTAGCCTGTCTCATAGTGGCAATGACGTCTTGAGATAACCCTGAAGACGCTAGGATCCAGGACTCAATGGCCACACAGTCAGGTTGAGGGCCGCAGAATTCAGATGGAAAAACAGCCCTTGAGATAGCAAGTCTGGTCGGTCTGGTAGTGCCCACGGTTGGCCGACCGTGAGATGCCACAGATCCGGGTACCACGACCGCCTCGGCCAGTCTGGAGCGACGAGGATGACGCGGCGGCAGTCGGCCCTGATCTTGCGTAACACTCTGGGCAACAGTGCCAGCGGAGGAAACACATAAGGGAGTTGAAACTGCGACCAATCCTGAACTAAGGCGTCTGCCGCCAGAGCTCTGGGATCTTGAGACCGTGCCATGAACGTCGGTACCTTGTTGTTGTGCCGGGACGCCATGAGGTCGACGTCCGGCACCCCCCAGCAGCAACAGATCTCCTGAAACACGTCCGGGTGAAGGGACCATTCCCCTGCGTCCATGCCCTGGCGACTGAGATAATCTGCTTCCCAGTTTTCCACGCTTGGAATGTGAACTGCAGAGATGGTGGAGGCCGTGGCTTCCACCCACATCAAAATCCGCCGGACTTCCTGGAAGGCTTGCCGACTGCGTGTGCCGCCTTGGTGGTTGATGTATGCCACCGCTGTGGAATTGTCCGACTGAATTCTGATCTGCTTGCCTTCCAGCCACTGCTGGAACGCTTTCAGGGCAAGATACACTGCCCATATTTCCAGAACATTGATCTGAAGCGAGGACTCTTGCTGGGTCCACGTACCCTGAGCCCTGTGGTGGAGAAAAACCGCTCCCCACCCTGACAGACTCACGTCCGTCGTGACCACCTCCCAGGATGGGGGTAGGAAGGATTTCCCCTTCGATAATGAAGTGGGAAGAAGCCACCACCGAAGGGAAGCTTTGGTCGCCTGAGAGAGGGAGACGTTCCTGTCGAGGGACGTCGGCTTCCTGTCCCATTTGCGTAGGATGTCCCATTGAAGAGGACGCAGGTGAAACTGCGCGAAAGGAACTGCCTCCATTGCTGCCACCATCTTCCCCAGGAAGTGCATGAGGCGCCTCAAGGGGTGTGACTGGCCTTGAAGGAGAGATTGTACCCCTGTCTGTAGTGACCGCTGCTTGATCAGCGGAAGCTTCACTATCGCTGAGAGGGTATGAAACTCCATGCCAAGGTATGTGAGCGATTGGGCCGGTGTCAGATTTGACTTTGGAAAATTGATGATCCACCCGAAACTCTGGAGAGTCTCCAGGGTAGCGTCGAGGCTGTGTTGGCATGCCTCTTGAGAGGGTGCCTTGATCAGGAGATCGTCCAAGTAAGGGATCACCGAGTGACCCTGAGAGTGGAGGACCGCTACTACAGTAGCCATAACCTTGGTGAAAACCCGTGGGGCTGTTGCCAGGCCGAACGGCAGTGCCACGAACTGCAGGTGTTCGTTTTTTATGGCTAAGCGCAAGAAGCGCTGGTGCTCTGGAGCAATCGGTACGTGGAGATAAGCATCTTTGATATCGATCGATGCAAGGAAATCTCCTTGGGACATTGAGGCGATGACGGAGCGGAGGGATTCCATCCGGAACCGCCTGGTCTTTACGTGTTTGTTGAGAAGTTTCAGGTCCAGGACAGGACGGAAAGACCCGTCCTTCTTTGGGACCACAAACAAGTTGGAGTAAAAACCGTGGCCCTGTTGCTGAAGAGGAACAGGGACCACCACTCCTTCTGCCTTCAGAGTGCCCAGCGCCTGCAGAAGAGCCTCGGCTCGCTCGGGAGGCGGGGATGACCTGAAGAATCGAGTCGGGGGACGAGAGGTGAACTCTATCTTGTAACCGTGAGACAGAATGTCTCTCAACCAACGGTCTTTTACCCGTGGCAGCCAGGCGTCGCAAAAGCGGGAGAGCCTGCCACCGACCGAAGATGCGGAGTGAGGAGGCCGAAAGTCATGAGGAAGCCGCTTTGGTAGCGGCACCTCCGGTGGCCTTTTTAGGACGTGACTTAGACCGCCACGCGTCAGAGTTCGTTTGATCTTTCTGAGGCCTTTTGGACGAGGAGAATTGGGACCTGCCCGCGCCCCGAAAGGACCGAAACCTCGACTGCCCCTTCCTCTGTTGGGGTATGTTCGGTTTGGGCTGGGGTAAGGATGTATCCTTTCCCTTGGATTGTTTGATGATTTCATCCAAACGCTCGCCAAACAATCGGTCGCCAGAAATTGGCAAACTGGTTAAGCGCTTTTTGGAAACAGAATCTGCCTTCCATTCCCGTAGCCACAAGGCCCTGCGGAGTACCACCGAATTGGCGGCTGCAACCGCCGTACGGCTCGCAGAGTCCAGGACAGCATTAATAGCGTAAGACGCAAATGCCGACGTCTGAGTGGTTATGGACGCCACCTGTGGCGCGGACGTGCGTGTGGCTGCGTCAATTTGCGCTTGACCTGCTGAGATAGCTTGTAGCGCCCATACGGCTTCGAACGCTGGGGCAAAAGAAGCGCCGATAGCTTCATAGATGGATTTCAACCAGAGCTCCATCTGCCTGTCAGTGGCATCTTTGAGTGAAGCCCCATCTTCCACTGCAAGTATGGATCTAGCTGCCAGTCTGGAGATTGGAGGATCCACTTTGGGACACTGAGCCCAACTTTTGACCACGTCAGGGGGAAAAGGATAACGTGTATCCTTAAGGCGCTTAGAAAAACGCTTATCTGGACAAGCATGGTGATTCTGGACTGCCTCTCTGAAATCAGAGTGGTCCAGAAACATACTCGGTGTACGCTTGGGAAACCTGAAACGGAATTTCTCCTGCTGAGAAGCTGACTCCTCCACCGGAAGAGCTGAGGGAGAAATATCCAACATACGATTGATGGACGTAATAAGGTCGTTCACTATGGCGTCCCCATCCGGAGTATCAAGATTGAGAGCGGCCTCAGGATCAGAATCCTGATCAGCTGTCTCCGCATCATCAACCAGAGATTCCCCCCTCTGAGACCCTGCACAATATGATGATGTCGAGGGAAAATCTAAGCGAGCTCGCTTAGTCGGTCTGGGGCTGGGGTCTGTGTCAGAACCCTCAGCCTGGGATCCATGAGATACCCCGGGAGGACATTGTTGGTCCAGCTGAGGTGGGCCAGGGAACAAAGATTCAACAGAGTCCCTGTGCTGAGATACCGGCCTGGACTGCAAGGTTTCTAGTATCTTAGCCATAGTCTCAGAGAGTTTTGCAAACTCCGTCCCCGTCACCTGAACAGTGTTAGCAGGTGGCTCCCACTGGGCCCCTCTTAGCAGAGGCTCCGGCTGAGTAAGTGCCACAGGGGCCGAACAGTGCACACAATGAGGGTCAGTGGAACCTGCCGGTAGCGGGGTCGTACATGCGGCGCAGGCAACATAATAAGCCTGTGTTTTGGCACCCCTGCCTTTCGTGGGCGCCATGCTATTATCTTCCCTGAGTAACACAATAGGGTATATAGCCAGAAATCAACTGTGCACCATACAGTGTAAAACATATATACCATAAACATATAATGTTACACTACTGCACAATGGGGCTAGCACCACAGGTGCTGCTTACCACCCGCCTAAAGCGGTTGTGAGGCCACCAGAGTCCCTGCCTGGGTCTCCCAGACTTTGTCCCCCTCTGCTGCGTCCGAGGAGCTGACAGGAATGGCTGCCGGCGTCCTGAGGAGAGGGAGCCGTGGGCGTGACCCAGAAAGTGCGGGAACTGGTGCCCGCACTGTGCACAGTGAGGGGGGTGGAGTATGCAAAGCATGCTCCAGCCCTCAGTGCTGCTCGTTCTGTGCAGCGTCCCGCCCTTCCCCTGCCTGTTAGGGCTGTGGGCGGGAGGAAAGGAAACTAGGCCGCAAAAAGCCGGGGACTCTAGTAATAAACGCGGCCGCCGTAAAAGCGCGGCCGGCGTGAAAGTCCCCGGCGCACTACAAGTCCCAGCCGCGCCGCAGTGTTTCCATGGCCGCGGCGGTCAGTGCGGCAGTCCCTATACATAAACACACTCAGCAACGCTGAGTGTGTAATGGCACATATTAACCCGGTCAGCGCCGTGGTCCCCGGTGCACTAGCACACCCAGCAAAGCTGGAGTGTTGCTGTGCGCGGTCCCCACCGGGATACAGAGTACCTCCAAGTAGCAGGGCCATGTCCCTGAACGATACCCGGCTCCTATCCAGCAGGCTCCACAGGAGTTGTGGATGAAGCGCGGTCTCAGTGCCTGGAGACCGATAGGATCCCACTTCCACCAGAGCCCTAAGGGGGATGGGGAAGGAAAAACAGCATGTGGGCTCCAGCCTCCGTACCCGCAATGGATACCTCAACCTTACAACACCGCCGACAAGAGTGGGGTGAGAAGGGAGCATGCTGGGGGCTCTATATGGGCCCACTTTTCTTCCATCCGACATGGTCAGCAGCTGCTGCTGACCAATCTGTGGAGCTGTGCGTGCGTGTCTGACCTCCTTCGCACAAAGCAAAAAACTGAGGAGCCCGCGGGAGCACGGGGGGTGTATAGGCAGAAGGGGAGGGGCTTAACACTTTTAAGTGTAATACTTTGTGCGGCCTCCGGAGGCATAGCCTATACACCCAATTGTCTGGGTCTCCCAATGGAGCGACAAAGAAAATACGTTGGGTTTTTTTTGCCGGAGCAAAAAACGTGCCAGGGAACGTTCCATCCGGCCGCCGCATCGGCTAAATCTGCATGCATGCACGCGGCAAAAACCGGACGGAACGCAAGCCCATGCGGCACAATGCGGCGCCAATGCAAGTCAGTGCTGGAAAAAACGAAACCGGCGGCGGTTTTCGTTTTTTCAGCAGAGCGCCGGATTGTGCCGCACTGCTACAGCCGGATGTGTGAAAGCAGCCTAAGTAAGGCTCTGGAACGCTCTTCCTGAGAAAGTAGTGATGGCCAACTTACTGAATGAATTTAAGAGAGGAATGGATGCTTTTCTTGATAGCAAAAGTATAGAAGGTTATAAATAACATAATATTACAGGTAGATAGTTGACCCAGCGTAGGAGTTGGGAAATAATTTTTTTTTTCTCCCCTATGAAGAACACTGGCTTTTACTCGGTGGCTTTTTGCCTTCTACAGGTTCAACACTGGAAAACAGCGGCACTAAAATAGGCTGAACTAGATGGACATAAGGTCTTCCTTACTATGCTACTATGCTAACAGTGGATATGAGACTGCAACTACCAGAGAGTCAACCCCTTAGATGACATGATCATATACAACAACAACAACAACAACATCTAAATGGGGAGGCAAACTGATTCTTAAAAAAAAAAAAAAAAAAAAAAAAACACACACACCACAAACCCGTGATCTCAAAAGTTTACAAATTTGTATTACCTCCTTTTCTATATTGAACATTACAGGGGTATGGCGGGAAGAAAAAAATATATAAATAATGTATTTTCGAATGGACAGGCCGTTCAACTCTAGGTAGCATCCATAATGCTGTTTCCCATCCTCACAGTACCTGAAATTCAGGGTGACACCAGAGCTGCTTCTTGGTGCTTCCTCTACTTGCCGGGACCTTGCATCACATATCAAGGAGCGTGGCCTACCTAAAAGTAGCTACCAGCCTCCAGATAATATCTGCTTCCCTGCAGTCCGAGAACTGGGGGGAGCAGGCCACGACCCACACAATGCCCCCTGTTCTTAGACTGTAGGGAACGCTGATGTTATCAGGGACCTGACAGCTACTAGCAGGAAGCAGGCTACGCTCCCCGATGTGTGCTATAAGATCCCAGAAGGTAGGGGGAGCATCAAGGAGCAGCTCCAGCATCTCACTGAATTGCAGGCATAGCGAGGATGGGAAATAATACTATGCACGATATCTTCAGGGTTTAATCACGGCATAGCATTAGAACAATGTTTATCTCCCCAGGGTACACCTTTAAGTCTAAACCTGGCAGAATAGTTTCAATTCCATTAGACAAAAATATATTTTTTTCACAATTTTTCAACACATAATATAATAAAATAAATGATACTACGTAAAAAGAACACGTCCTGCAAAAAAAAAAAAGCCTGTATGCAACTTATGTCAAATGACAAAGGAACAACATTATGGCTCTTGAAAGGCAATACGAAAATAAGAAACAATACAAATACTCTCTCGTGCCTTTTATCATGTTTTAGTAGCGGGAGAGGAGAAGGAGGGGGCGGAGGGGAAAACAAATAAACAATCGAAAAACAAAGTGCTCTATATTCCATCCTAACCTGAAGGTTCAAAAAGCTCCTCTGGTGACACAGGCTCGGCAAACCCAGTAACAGAAGGATCCAAGTACTCTGTGCCAATTTCATGTACCCGACAGAGAGCAGGATCCAGTTGTGGGCGACCTGGAGAAGGATCAAACCGTAGTAGTTCCCGCTGTCCATATGGACTCCATTCTCCACAATTGCAGAGGGCACAGCGCCTACAGTGGCAACCAATAGGTAATGAGAACCATAACCAAAACCATAAACATTGCCTACATTTATAAAGGATAAGTTAAAGGATTTACAGGAAGGGACGCAAACATTTATCACAAAGTACCTGCCACAAGGCGAGCCTGGGACAGTGCCATCCCCTACAAAACATGCGGCGGGCGATAGATTGCTGGGCTCATCCGCTTCCGCTTCACAGGCCACATCAGAGGCATTTTCATCAGCTAAGTGCAATAAATTACAGGGTTCACATGTGATCTCTCAAAGACATCTTCTCTATAAAAATTTTCATATTTGTATAAAACACTTTTTTCCCCTATTTTTGCACGGTGCAGATTTGCGGCAAACATTTTTCACAGCAAATCTACAAGAAAGTCTGCAGATTTCAGCACACGGCAGTATGCACTCCTCCGCGGGGGATTCCTCTGTTCCCAGCAGGGCATCCATAGCAGGCTGTGTGCATTTTTGACCGCTGTAGCAAGAAGTTTATACCATGATAGATATAATTTTTTTTACCTTGATTTTTTTTATTTACTTTTCTTACCATTTTCCACTTTTGAGGTTTTTCTGCATCAAAACAAGTCAATTTTGGGCCTGAAAAATCTTACCCTTTACTTATACTGTGTTCCACTGAAGATTTGCCAGCCAAAATTCAGGATGGAAAGCCAACATATATCATGTGTGAACAGTCCTTTACCCTCACAATAGGATCATAAGGACGGGGCAAGACGGGGGACTACTGTGATCCTCGCCTGACACTCAGCCCACGCTAGCAGCACAGCAGGAGCAGAGTGTCATGCGAGTGTCACTGTGACTGAGGTCCGATCATGCGATCGGACCTCAGCAGCGGGGGACGCGCCGGCACTGTGCAGGGTCAGGCCAGCGCTGAGGAGAGAGGGATTTATCTCCCTCTCTCCTCAGTTGCCGGCTATTGCCTTTCTTGCCCTGCACTCGCAGTACACCAGTTTACTGAGACTGCAGTGGTTTTTCTCTCGCCCCTTAGGGAAACTTTGCACACTACGACATCGCAGGTGCGATGTCGGTGGGGTCAAATCGAAAGTGACGCACATCCGGCGTCACAGTCTACATCGGAGTATGTGAATCGTTTTTACTACGATTAACGAGCGCAAAAGCGTCGAAATCGTATGATCGATGTAGCGTCAGTCATTTCCATAATTTCGGAAGGACCGGTGTTACGATGTTGTTCCTCGTTCCTGCGGCAGCACACAACGCTGTGTGTGAAGCAGCAGGAGCGAGGAACATCACCATACCTGCGTCCCGTGGCTCACGTCGGCTATGCGGAAGGACGGATGTGGGCGGGATGTTTACGTCCCGCTCATCTCCGCCCCTCTGCTTCTATTGGCCGCCTGCCGTGTGACGTCGCTGTGACGCCGCACGACCCACCCCCTTAGGAAGGAGGTGGTTCGCCGGTCAGAGCGACGTCGCAGGGCAGGTAAGTGCATGTGAAGCTGCCGCAGCTATCACAAGATATCGCAGCTGTGACGGGGGTGGGGACTATCGCTCTCGGCATCGAACCATCGGCTTGCAATGTCGTAGTGTGCAAAGTACCCCATAGACTTGAATGGGTGCGAGAGAAACCAGGAACGCATTAGAGTCGCAGCATGCTGCGATTGTTTTCTTGGTCCGATTGGGGCTAAGAAAATAATCGCTCATGGGTGTTGGCACATAGGGTAATATTAGGCCGATGTTTTATCGCATTCCACTCAGTACGATTTTCCTGCCGTGTGTCTTAGGCCTTATGCCAGTCTAGAGCACAATTTGCTTTGTATGAGAATGGTAAATGATGTCACACTGCTCTGGTGAAGGTATAACCATAGTCTGTATGCAGCATTGCTATAGCCTGAATGCACAAACAGAAATGCTACCCACATCCTCTGCTGAAGTCCAGTTACATTACCTGACGCTTCCGATTCTTTGTCCTCGCTGGATGGTTTCTGATCATCCATCCCTGGCCGAAAACTCACTGTCCCTTTTAGGGCGACCTACAGAGAAAAGCAAACAATTGTTATAAAAACATTCCCAGAGCTGACTTTTTTTTTTTTTTTTTATCATCATAGCTCTATCAACAATACAATACATGCATTTTTTGGAAGGAGGAAGCAGAAAGTCTACATCTTGCTATAGTGTTCTTGCGTTTCTCACTCATTCGTGCTCGATCCTGGCTACAATGCAGGACACAGCGCAGCCATCACTAATGCACGATCCTCGAAATTCAACAGACCATACACTAATGTTACCTGCTCTGTATACTGGTCACAACAGGTTTTTTTTAACCAAAAAACACACTTGGGTGAACTGTACTGGAGTGATGTCACAGCCCATGTGACAAACACATAGAAAATAAATCAAGACCACAATTTTTACTTTAACCCCATTACAACAGCCTTATGGAGATAAACGGCGGCAGAATAGGGTTCTTATTTTGATCCGCCGATTATAAACCATAGGCAGAAAAAAAAAAAAAAAAAAAGAATTGTCTCGCGCCCCCCAGCGTCAGAACATCTCTGGGGTTTCAGCTGCCGGGGGTAGCTGAGACCCTGAAGATCATGATTCCAGACTTTTTCCAGTACCCGGTCGCGTGATCACAGTTATATACCGCATAACGATGGTCACATTACAGTAAATGGCGGCGCCGGTATAAAAAAAAAAAAAAATGATTTATCTCCCACGTGCTATTATCAAACATGTCAGAAGAAATCTCCTCCCCCGGTCACTCAGTGTCACCAAAGTGCCAACCCTCTCTCCATAATCCAAGATGGCATCATGCACAACTAGCGCACCGGCTGCATTCATCCTCCACCTTTGATTTCTGTCGCATGTGCCATGACATATGCGATAGAAAACTCCTCCCCAGTTCCAGCTAGCTTACCCCCTATAACCCCCCCCAGTGTTCCCCTTGAACCTTGCGCAGCGTTATCCTCCACGATTCCTCCTCCTCCTTCTTCACAATAGATGTTGGCCACATGCGCAGAGAGCGGCTGTCAGCCGGCTACCTGCCTGCTCCTGACACTGAGCTCACTGACACTCATACTGCCGAGCGGTGGACCCAGGGAGAGTGGGTGAACACACACTCCTCACAGAGCGTCTGCTCTTTCAGAAAATGAGTGATACGTTCACTGAGCGTACCTCCATATTCAGAAAAGTCCAGAATCGTCGAGGGACCTCAAATGAATTGCGTCAGACCGGATTTTCTTTCTTCTTTTTAATAAATT